>NC_056747.1:908259499-908301999 GCF_019279795.1 Protopterus annectens | reverse complement strand
CTGTACTCCTTTATGTGCAGAAATTCTGTGGTAGAATGCTAGGATAGCGCAGTCTGTCATACTAGAGAAAGTCAAAAACCTGCATACCATAGGCAGAAGCTTGCCTTTTGTAGGTTATGCTCATGAACACCTGATTGCCTGTGCACCAATCTGTGGCTCAGACTTGCTAATTGCATTCAGAACACCTGGGCTGTTTTTTCATTAGCCAAAGTCATGGCAGCACAGTGCTGAATTTGAGGCCTTCATGTAGGCCTTGACCCTTTTCCTGGCCTGTGAGAAGGACATTATCAAGGCGTGGGGACTATAGCATCAGAGAGGGTAGGTTTAAATACTGTCCACAGTTTGGATTTATGTGGTATGTCCACAGTTTTGCATGCTATGTTTGTCCATTGTGAACAGACTTTCTGATTATGTGGCAGTTTACTGTTTAAAAATGTGGGTTGAGGTCAGTAAATAGACAGACAGATGCGAGTGTCATACGTCATTTGCATCATAATATGCATGGTGCTGCAGTAGTCACTGGTCTATTAGCTGTGCATGTTTGTAGGGGAAGACTTTGACACATGTCCCTGTCACTTGACTATCCCCCCTACCCCTTTTATGTAAGGGGGTTGTGTTGATTCCCTGTTCTAGGTGTTTGGGAGGTATGGTAGGTCTGTAGCAGCTACTTGAATATACTGATGCATATGATGCATGCTGCAGCTGTTGCATTCTGCCTAGGACCCATACTGGGATTGCAAACACATTGCGGGACAGCAAGGTGTATATGTGAGTGAGGGAGCAGTGTCATCTCTGTTGTCACAGTATAGTCAGTGTGAGGGTACCCATACCAATCCAGGTGAGGCATGTGGCTCTGGTACATATGTTATGTGACAGTGCCATCCAGAGAGTGGTAGGAAACTTTTAGGACATGTATACATATTTGTGAAGTGTGTCCCAACCTACAGGCCTTTGAGATGCTAATATGGGTGGTAGTGACTGCAATAGCAGAAAAAAGTTCTTATTAAAATTGCACACCTCAGTCATTTAATTGTTCCGACAACCATGTACTTGACATGCAACACACTGGAATGGAAGCCAGGACTGTGGGTGGAAAAATGTTAAGCATGCTGCGGATGTAACAGCTTGAGCTATGGATTCAATACTATAGCAGGTGTATTTGCAAGACATATGTGCATGCATACAGTCTGTTACACAGGATTAGCATGAACATGTGTAATCGGATGTGTATGACATGTGACACTGAACATTCTGTCAGGAGTCCATAATCTCAATGTGTACTGACTTGCCAGTATGTCTGCACACAGCATAGGTTGTGTACCAAGTGTGCCAAATGTAGTTGGCACAACTGTGGACATTCCCCAACAGTCTGCAGTTGTCATCTCTACCTGATATCATAGGCCTCACGTATATCCATCAACATTTATTTGTCTGTGTACTGGTTTGGTCTCTGTATCACAGTCCCAAGTACATGGTCATTTTTCCCATTATATGTGCAAGCAGTGTGTCACTGGCAATAAGAATATGTTTATGGAACCACCTATGATTTCTTAGGGCTGAGTGGCCTAGTGGGCCAATGCACTAAGCTGTAATTGACAGGGTTCTGGTTTTGACACCTGACACTGCTGTATATTTTTCTGCTGTGCATCACTGATAATCAGGATAAGTTTATAGAAACACCTGCTAGGCTTAGAAGCTGAGTGGCCTAGTTGGCTAAAGTACTGTGCTGTAGTTGACAGGGTACTGTGTTTGAAACTTGGCAGGGGCTGGATGCTTTTCTGCTGTGCATCACTGATAAACAGGATAAGGTTATAGAAACACCTGCTAAGCTTCAAAGCTGAATTGCCTAGTGGGTTAATGATTTATGTTATAGTTGGCAGGGTTCTGGGTTTGGGACTTGCCAGCATGATAATTTTGCTGATGTACAGAACAGTGTCAGAAAGACAGCAGGTGATTAAAGCAGTTTTAAGCAGCTTTAAGTTGGTTTGCACAATGTGCCGCAATACAAAGCAGTGCTTATCCCTGCTTAACCCTGCACTATTTCCAAAAAAAGAAAAGAAAAAAGGGGTGATAGGAAAGTGCTGAAATGTGGGCAAGCAGAGAGAAAAACAATATGAAAGGCAGGTAGTGATGTTCAGGACGCCTGTAGGGAAGGACCATAACTCTCTACTTCTTCTACAGCAACAGCTGTGCATGTTGTGGACAATTTGGAATTTGGAGCCTCACATCCCAGAAGGAGGGGTGTGAACAACATAACTTTGTTGATTAATTGCTGTGATGATTGACTGATGGCAGTGTAGGTGTGGGCAAAATGGAGAGCTATGTATGGGACAATATTTTTTTGTGGGACAGATTTTTATTTATTTATTTAACATTTGTTAACCGGGAAAGTCCCACTTGGAACAAAGCCAATTTTCAGCAGAGGCCTGGGGAAAAAGGCTCCAGATGCATGTCTTTGTAGTACCCATTTTTTTAAGGAGAGAGTGAGATGTTGGGGAAGGGATATAGGTATGTGTGTGGAGGTAAGTTGGGTAGAAAAGGTAGCATTTGCAAATAGACAAGATGGCAGACAGGGGTGGTGTATAACACATCAGGGGGTAAACACCTTGGAGAAGGAGGGTGTTGTGGAATCAGAGGACCAAGTGCCCCCAGATGACAGCAGTGGGACTGAGCTCCCCACCCATGGGCAGTCACCACTACTCCTTTATGCCTCCAAAGGTGGCTGTGCTGGGGACTGGGGCTAGCCTGCACCTCCAGCTGCACCAGTCTCCCCTCAGTCTGGGGCAGTTGATTGTCTATATCATGCTGGAGAATCCTTCACACCATCCCTGGGAGCTGTTGCCAGATAACCACTCCCTCTCCTCGACCACACCCAGGGGGGCAGGCCCCATCTGCTGAGGCAGTTCCACCTGTGGGTGGTGCAGGATCAGCAGAGGAGGCAGCTCTGGTTGAGACCCAGACATGCTGGGACCTGGTGGCATGGCCAGATGAGGTGGGTAGATGTGTCCACAGGTACCAGCCTACCCACTCATGATATGGTGTTGAGTTTTTTTCAAAGTGTATAGGTTAGTCATGCACAGAACATTTAAACATTAGTTATAACAGCATGCGTGGTGTTCCAATTAACCCAGAGCAATAAAATTGCATAGCATACCAAACACAACAATAACTACAATACCAGTCAGTATTGTAACAGCATGCCAATAACAGTTATGGCAAAAGGCCAACAACATTGGAATTTCAACAAGGTATGTTAGTATGCAACCATTGTAATAATTAACAATAACAAAACACAAGGTCCAACATAAGGTTTTGAGAACAACATATGTGAAATGGAAAACATACCCGTAGTATAACAATAATAATATCTGTGATGCAGATAAGGGTTGGGGGGGAGACATTCCATTAACAACAATATAGGCTTATATTTATTGCAACAGTACTGTTCTATACTCTACAGGTCTGCCCTCACTTTTATGTCTACAAGTGCTCTATATCTTTTGTAGCACATACATACTTCTCAATTTATCTGCATGGCACAGTATGGGCCAAGCTGTAACACCTACAGGTACACAACTACAAGGGACTATTGGGGAATATATATGAAGGTGTGCTGTGCACTGATGTTGTGTGAGTGTGCTACTGGCATACTTCGACTAAATGTTAAATCTGTGTCCAAGGGTTTTGGCAACAGTGATCACTATCCATGACAACATGACACTTGAGAGACATGTATCTGGCATAGTGTAGACAGTTTGCATGTATCCTGCTGTCCTTGGCAGGCATGGGATTAGATTAGCAGCAGACATTCACAGACGCACTAGATATACAGACATAATGACAATAAACAGTTTTATTGGTTTTATTAACTTTGAATAGTAGCATACTTGTGGACATTTAATTTAATGAAGTCTTATCATCTTGCTGAGCAATGCTGTTTATACACTAGTACATCTGGACGGATTCACTTTATATCCTCAAAATACTGAAATGTCGAAATTCAGTATTTCAAAGCTATAAAGTCAAATTTTTGAAACATAGAAAACTCACAAGTGAAAAATTCAAAATCTCGCACACCAGAGATTTTTGAATTTCGGGCTACTACTGCACACACACACACACACACACACACACACACACACACACACACACACACACACACACACACATACACCATCCTCCCCACACACACAAACACACGCTTTTTACTATGCTGTGCCCCCCACATCCCCCTACTTAAATATTCTAACTCTGAGGTCACACTACACACAAACACACACACAACACGACCTCACAAGCTACATTCCGCCCGCACACACACATCACAGTAACAAAACACACTAACACACACCACAGCCCCTACCTAAAACCCTTAACACACACACACTTACCTGAATCTGTAACCAGAGTGGAACCTCAGAAGTGCGAAATTCAAAACCTCTGGTATTCCAGATTTTGAAATTCACACTTCTGAGCTTTTGCTCTTTTCAGGATTCCACTTTATGGGCTCGAAATACTGAATCCCGACATTTCAGTATTTCGAGCTTCTAAAGTGAATCCCATCTGGAGACACGAATTAGTATACCATTGGAACAGCGGATAACATCTGTTAACAATACATAGCTGTTTCTATATCTAATCTCTAGCACTTGTCTGTTTCTATAAATATATATGAGTACTTGTCTCTGGATTTGAACCCCGATCTGTGTGTGGGAAAACAAATAACATACATATCATTTAGCAAACTGAGCTACTGAGCCACTGCTTTGTGTTGATTGACTGATATGTGTGTGTAGAGCTTACCTGGTAACAAATTCTGACCTGGTAATGTAGGTAGAGTGTCACACAAGGCTGCCGTGACACTTAAACACACATGCATGAGATCCATGCATAACAGAGATAGTAGGTGAACTGTGTATTACTACTTGGAATGCAGGTGTACACATCTAACTCCTAGTGGATGGGAATATGTGTGATGCGTACAGACCATATTGGGTTGCCGGGTGGGCTACCTGACCCATATACAGTTGCAGATGGTATATTTGCAGTATACAGCTATTACAGTGTCATACTTGCCTGCATCAGCATAACAACATTCAGGATTGCATATAGCTGAAATGCAAAGGTTAACACAAGACAATCCTGAGGGAAGCACACTATAATACCTTACACATTACTATTCAGGGCTCAGATCTTATAGTGCAGAACAAATATCATAATGCATTATATCTTGTCGTACAGCTTCAAATCTACACTTTAGCAAAACAGTTCTTTATTCACCAACCTTCAGTCACTTCATGGTATTATACCCATGTTTACTTCACAGCACTTACAATACTCAATTTCTTGACCAACAGCCCAAAATACACACATTTGGCACAACAAACCTTTATCAAGGGTGACATGAAACAGTTAACAGTCTTTTATTATTGAATACTTTACATAATGCAGGCATTGAAAGACAGCTGTTATTCCACACTGTATGCATTACAGACTTTATTTCCTTAACAATTTGGACTGCAGATGTACTTTATTTCCTGAAATTTATGAATGCAGATGATTTAGTCCCATCACATCATGAATATAGTTGTACTTTATTACCAGAACATCATTATTAATACAGTATACACTTGTTATTCCTTAACATTATTAATGTAGTAGCAAATTGCTTTCCTTAATATTATCAGGTTTCATGCTTTCATGTATATTGAACTCTACCTGACATTACTCACTTATATCAGTCAGGTCTATGAACACATTCATTGCAGTACACTCAGAGCAGAATATACTTACTGGCAGTTACTACTGTACTCTTTCTTAATTATATTACTATATATTGCAGGATATATCTGTACACACCACACTCTTGGTGCAACCTGGCCAGGCACCCTGCATGGGACTCCAGGTTGTGAGCTCTCTCCTCTGCAGCTGTGGGAAGAGAAACACACCTATGTATACCTGTCTATCAGATATTCATACTAGACTTTGATAAATCAATGCTTCCTATACTTACAAACTTGTGGAGCATTGTCGTCCTGAGCATCTTGGATCCACTGGGCCAAGAGTTCCCCCTTTCTGCACTTCGGGTCATCATAATAGTGATGCACCTGCTCACCAGTGTGAGGGATGCCAGTTGCAGTGGTGAGGTTGCATGGCAGCTGATCCCAGGTCTTGGATTTGTATTCAGACCCCTGGTACTGGCCCTGCAGCAGCCAGATGTCATGGCCTTTTATGAGGCACCCAGCTATGACCCTGGATTCCAACATGCCCCACTGCTGTGCCTGGAAGTGCACACCCTCTTCAACTCCTGCCACAACTCCTGCACAGATCAAACTCCAACAAGTTCTGGCTGTATTTCCACCTGTTCAGCTTAAATAAGGCTGTTTTCCCACCCTTTACCACCATTGGACCATTTTAAAAAATGCTAAGTGAAGCTTAGCACTGCGCAAACCGTCTATGCTTAGCTGAGCAGTGCTTAAACTGGCATTGCTTAGCAGTGCCCAAGCCAGCTAAGTGGAGCTGCGTGTTGCTAAGTACTGCTAAAATGGGTTCTGTTTAAGCATTGCTTGGCTTGACTTAGCAGTGCTAAGCAGAGCTTAGCTATGGGCAAACTAGAGTTCATTAAAAATAAAAAATATATATATATATATATATGGAAATTAATTGTTCATTAATGATACTTTATTATTATTATGTGTATATATTTTACTTATATCTCCTAACCTTATGTATTCTAATTACGTTATCTTGGAGTGTAACTTTAATGTATTGGACACTTGTGTGTAACTGGGGATTTTCTCCTCAGTTCTCCACTGAAAGTGGGCTTCTGGCCCAGCTGGACTAACCCAGTTAACAAACGTCAATGTATACATAATTAAAAATATATATTTTTATAACATTTTGCTATTGCATGTAAAAGCTGAATGGCCTGTCTGTATATTCTACATATGCACCTACAGCATATTAAGGTTATGACTCTAACCATACATTTCTATATAACTCTCAGTTACGTTTAAGCACTGCTGAGCACCACACAGCACCCCACAAACACTCACAGCTATGCTTAAACATGACCTTTAAGTTAAAATTAAAAGTATCTGGTTTCTATTTTTAGATGTCTGGCACTTGTCCATTAGTAAGAGATGCACTGAACAAACATACACAAAAAAATAAATAAAATAAAAAGGAAATAACATTTTACTTTTATATTTCAGTGCCCTCTGGTACTTTAACACTGCAGGGGGTGTGCTACTCATCTCCAAACACTGTAACACACCCCTACACTGATTTTGTAACCGTGTTACATGGCTCTCTCTCAGTAACGTGCCTTCATTAATATGCAAGGTGTGCTGCTGAGGGGGAGCTGCAGACATGGCCACAGTACACTCCATGGAGGCTTACCACTATTCGTACACAGACCCTGGGATTCATCAAGCTCTGCATGGCATGCAGGAATAGTGCAAGAGCTGCTGCATGCAATATGGCTGACAAGTGATCCAAGAACGATCCCCCGGGATATGCATGAGCATTCCTATACTATTCCTGCATGGACACAGCTCCTGTATGATAATTGCCCCATTTGCAGGTGAAAAACATGCAAATGAAGTGAATTAGTGATCCAGGAAACTGGCAGGCATCTGTGCAGAAATAGTGTGACCTGCAGAAATGTCTTAGGCTACTAACCGAATACATTTCTGTAAATTACAAATCAGAGGTATGACAGCTCTAAAGAAAGCATGTATTCAATGTAGTAGGCATGCCAATGGCCAAATATATGGCCAGTGGCATGGGAAATAGTTGCAAAAGTATAAAAAATAACTTTTATTTTTTTGGCCGATATCGGACGTAGGGCAGTGGTGTGCAAAGGGGATCCACATGAAAATAAGAAAAAAAAGCTGGAAATAAGCTTTTAAACCAAACTCAGCATTTTGTCATAATAGTCAATGGCATGCATAAGACAACAATTCCATGGAATAATGGTTGCTAAGGGGGAAGGCTGAGTGTCAGTTTTGTAACCATGCATTTGCAGTCAGTTTTATGCAAATGAGGGGATTGATACTGAATCACAGATTTCCCCTCACTGTTAGCTTGCTCCCAACCATGTAGGTACAGCAACACCATGGTATAAGCTTAAGAGGTAGATGACCTCATAAGAGGGAGTATCATGCATGCTGTAAGCTTACTGGAGCTCTGTGGCCCATGTTTGCCCTTAGATAAGCACAGCTAAGGAAGGGGGTTGTGTCTGAGGCTGCCTAGCAGTGTTTACATTGCCTAAATGGGTGTGCATGCCGCAAATAAAAAACAGGAAATAGCAACTCTGTTCACATCTGAGCACTGGGTATGTGTGGTGCACCTTGGGCTTAAACGGGAAGGCAATGGGAAGAGAAAACAGCAGTAGGAAGGCAATCAAGGAGAACTAGCATAGTTGGCAGGTGAAATGCATCAGAATCAGTCAATTACACAGGCAGCAGCCCAGCCCAGGACACTACTATAAACTATGCAAACACCTTTAAGTCTGTTTTTTCCCACAAACTCTACATCACCAGTGTACACAGACGGGGAAATTTTACCTGACAAAACTAACAAAATGATAGGGGCTGCTGTCACTCTCATACATCAATCTCTGGAAGAGGCTGAGGCCGGTGATGATGAGAATGCTGATGACCAACCCACATTGAGGAGAAGGAAAGAGTGTGCAGACCCAGGGTAACCTACCAGGTGTTACATGAGCTGAAGATAGTGGAGCACTATAGGATGGACAGGGACATCCTACAGTAAATTGTTGAGCTGTCCCGACCACACCTCACACACAGAACCAACAGAGGGGAATCCATCCCAGTGGATACCAAGGTATATGTAGGCTTAAAAATACTAGCCACAGATACATTCCAAAGGCAACTGTGGATATCATGGGGATCTCACACACATCAGCATCCAGGGTACTACACCAGTTCTTGGATGCCATGTCAGCACATGCCAGTGAGCACATATATTTCAACACCCATGAGGTGTTGACCAGCAATTTGCGTCTCTTCCAGCAAATAGCAGAATACCCTGAGGTAGTGGGTGCTATAGACTGCACGCAAATACACATCAAAGCACCACCCAGTGAGTGGGGTAGGGTCTACATAAACCACAAGGGCTTCTGCTCCATCAACTGCACATCATGTGCGATGCCCAGGGCATTATAATGAATCTGTGTGCTGGCAGCCCTGGAAGCTATAATGACTCCCACATCTGGCATATGTCATAGCTGTACCACAGATTTGTCAGTGGGGACATCCCATATGGCCACCTAGTGGGGGATGCAGCCTACTGACTGGAGCCGTGGCTGATGACACCCATCAGAAATGTACTCACCTGAACAAGAACTCCATAATGAGGCACACGCACAAACCAGAATCATAATAGAGTGTGTGTTTGGGATGCTTAAGTCACAGTTCCAGTGCCTGCATATATCCGGTGGAGTACTCTCCAGCTACATGTACACACATTTTCATTGTATGTGCCATGCTACACAATATGATCTTGCAGAAATAGCTGCAGGAGGAACAGCCCAGTGCAGGGCCACACAGCACCCCACCATTGCCAAGGCCAGCAAAGGCACAGAGTGACTTGCAGGAGGAACAACCTGAGCCTGCCCATGTAGACAGAAGGAGGTGTGCCCAGTATGCCCAGGCTTTGGAAAAGAGGCAATGCATAGCATGCACACACATTGACATGGTAGGAACAAAGAGTACTTGTTAGAGTTTTTTGTGTAGCCATTGATAGCAGTGGGGGGTAGTTTCACCTCATCACTGATATTCTGTCCTGCCTTATATAAGTGGTACATTTTGGGTTATTTCTGCTTATTATCTGAGCTTTGCTCCAGCTAAGATCTACCTGAAATCAACTGGATGTATAAGTGAATTTAAGTACACTTTTATCTGCTCTTTTTCATATAGTTCTGCATTTAATTTTTTATTTGTGTTTCTCACTGAATATTAACTCAACTGAAAGTTGTGGCTGTGTCTCTACAGAGTACTTGTTAGAATTTCTGTGTAGCCATTGATAGCAGTGGGGTAGTTTCACCTCATCACTGATATTCTGTCCTGCCTTATATAAGTGGTACATTTTGGGTTATTTCTGCTTATTATCTGAGCTTTGCTCCAGCTAAGATCTACCTGAAATCAACTGGACATATAAGTGAATTTAAGTACACTTTTATCTGCTCTTTTTCATATAGTTCTGCATTTAATTTATTTATTTGTGTTTCTCACTGAATATTAACTCAACTGAAAGTTGTGGCTGTGTCTCTACAGAGTACTTGTTAGAATTTCTGTGTAGCCATTGATAGCAGTGGGGGTAGTTTCACCTCATCACTGATATTCTGTCCTGCCTTATATAAGTGGTACATTTTGGGTTATTTCTGCTTATTATCTGAGCTTTGCTCCAGCTAAGATCTACCTGAAATCAACTGGATGTATAAGTGAATTTAAGTACACTTTTATCTGCTCTTTTTCATATAGTTCTGCATTTAATTTATTTATTTGTGTTTCTCACTGAATATTAACTCAACTGAAAGTTGTGGCTGTGTCTCTACAGAGTACTTGTTAGAATTTCTGTGTAGCCATTGATAGCAGTGGGGGTAGTTTCACCTCATCACTGATATTCTGTCCTGCCTTATATAAGTGGTACATTTTGGGTTATTTCTGCTTATTATCTGAGCTTTGCTTCGGCTAAGATCTACCTGAAATCAACTGGATGTATAAGTGAATTTAAGTACACTTTTATCTGCTTTTTTCATATAGTTCTGCATTTAATTTATTTGTGTTTCTCACTGAATATTAACTCAACTGAAAGTTGTGGCTGTGTCTCTACAGAGTACTTGTTAGAATTTCTGTGTAGCCATTGATAGCAGTGGGGCGTAGTTTCACCTCATCACTGATATTCTGTCCTGCCTTATATAAGTGGTACATTTTGGGTTATTTCTGCTTATTATCTGAGCTTTGCTCCAGCTAAGATCTACCTGAAATCAACTGGATGTATAAGTGAATTTAAGTACACTTTTATCTGCTCTTTTTCATATAGTTCTGCATTTAATTTATTTGTGTTTCTCACTGAATATTAACTCAACTGAAAGTTGTGGCTGTGTCTCTACAGAGTACTTGTTAGAATTTCTGTGTAGCCATTGATAGCAGTGGGGGTAGTTTCACCTCATCACTGATATTCTGTCCTGCCTTATATAAGTGGTACATTTTGGGTTATTTCTGCTTATTATCTGAGCTTTGCTCTGGCTAAGATCTACCTGAAATCAACTGGATGTATAAGTGAATTTAAGTACACTTTTATCTGCTTTTTTCATATAGTTCTGCATTTAATTTATTTATTTGTGTTTCTCACTGAATATTAACTCAACTGAAAGTTGTGGCTGTGTCTCTACAGAGTACTTGTTAGAATTTCTGTGTAGCCATTGATAGCAGTGGGGGTAGTTTCACCTCATCACTGATATTCTGTCCTGCCTTATATAAGTGGTACATTTTGGGTTATTTCTGCTTATTATCTGAGCTTTGCTCAGGCTAAGATCTACCTGAAATCAACTGGATGTATAAGTGAATTTAAGTACACTTTTATCTGCTCTTTTCATATAGTTCTGCATTTAATTTATTTATTTGTGTTTCTCACTGAATATTAACTCAACTGAAAGTTGTGGCTGTGTCTCTACAGAGTACTTGTTAGAATTTCTGTGTAGCCATTGATAGCAGTGGGGGTAGTTTCACCTCATCACTGATATTCTGTCCTGCCTTATATAAGTGGTACATTTTGGGTTATTTCTGCTTATTATCTGAGCTTTGCTCCAGCTAAGATCTACCTGAAATCAACTGGACATATAAGTGAATTTAAGTACACTTTTATCTGCTCTTTTTCATATAGTTCTGCATTTAATTTATTTATTTGTGTTTCTCACTGAATATTAACTCAACTGAAAGTTGTGGCTGTGTCTCTACAGAGTACTTGTTAGAATTTCTGTGTAGCCATTGATAGCAGTGGTGGGTAGTTTCACCTCATCACTGATATTCTGTCCTGCCTTATATAAGTGGTACATTTTGGGTTATTTCTGCTTATTATCTGAGCTTTGCTCTGGCTAAGATCTACCTGAAATCAACTGGATGTATAAGTGAATTTAAGTACACTTTTATCTGCTTTTTTCATATAGTTCTGCATTTAATTTATTTATTTGTGTTTCTCACTGAATATTAACTCAACTGAAAGTTGTGGCTGTGTCTCTACAGAGTACTTGTTAGAATTTCTGTGTAGCCATTGATAGCAGTGGGGGTAGTTTCACCTCATCACTGATATTCTGTCCTGCCTTATATAAGTGGTACATTTTGGGTTATTTCTGCTTATTATCTGAGCTTTGCTCCAGCTAAGATCTACCTGAAATCAACTGGATGTATAAGTGAATTTAAGTACACTTTTATCTGCTCTTTTTCATATAGTTCTGCATTTAATTTATTTATTTGTGTTTCTCACTGAATATTAACTCAACTGAAAGTTGTGGCTGTGTCTCTACAGAGTACTTGTTAGAATTTCTGTGTAGCCATTGATAGCAGTGGGGGTAGTTTCACCTCATCACTGATATTCTGTCCTGCCTTATATAAGTGGTACATTTTGGGTTATTTCTGCTTATTATCTGAGCTTTGCTCCGGCTAAGATCTACCTGAAATCAACTGGATGTATAAGTGAATTTAAGTACACTTTTATCTACTCTTTTCATATAGTTCTGCATTTAATTTATTTGTGTTTCTCACTGAATATTAACTCAACTGAAAGTTGTGGCTGTGTCTCTACAGAGTACTTGTTAGAATTTCTGTGTAGCCATTGATAGCAGTGGGGGTAGTTTCACCTCATCACTGATATTCTGTCCTGCCTTATATAAGTGGTACATTTTGGGTTATTTCTGCTTATTATCTGAGCTTTGCTCCAGCTAAGATCTACCTGAAATCAACTGGACATATAAGTGAATTTAAGTACACTTTTATCTGCTCTTTTCATATAGTTCTGCATTTAATTTATTTATTTGTGTTTCTCACTGAATATTAACTCAACTGAAAGTTGTGGCTGTGTCTCTACAGAGTACTTGTTAGAATTTCTGTGTAGCCATTGATAGCAGTGGGGGTAGTTTCACCTCATCACTGATATTCTGTCCTGCCTTATATAAGTGGTACATTTTGGGTTATTTCTGCTTATTATCTGAGCTTTGCTCCAGCTAAGATCTACCTGAAATCAACTGGATGTATAAGTGAATTTAAGTACACTTTTATCTGCTCTTTTTCATATAGTTCTGCATTTAATTTATTTATTTGTGTTTCTCACTGAATATTAACTCAACTGAAAGTTGTGGCTGTGTCTCTACAGAGTACTTGTTAGAATTTCTGTGTAGCCATTGATAGCAGTGGGGGGTAGTTTCACCTCATCACTGATATTCTGTCCTGCCTTATATAAGTGGTACATTTTGGGTTATTTCTGCTTATTATCTGAGCTTTGCTCTGGCTAAGATCTACCTGAAATCAACTGGATGTATAAGTGAATTTAAGTACACTTTTATCTGCTTTTTTCATATAGTTCTGCATTTAATTTATTTATTTGTGTTTCTCACTGAATATTAACTCAACTGAAAGTTGTGGCTGTGTCTCTACAGAGTACTTGTTAGAATTTCTGTGTAGCCATTGATAGCAGTGGGGGTAGTTTCACCTCATCACTGATATTCTGTCCTGCCTTATATAAGTGGTACATTTTGGGTTATTTCTGCTTATTATCTGAGCTTTGCTCCAGCTAAGATCTACCTGAAATCAACTGGATGTATAAGTGAATTTAAGTACACTTTTATCTGCTCTTTTTCATATAGTTCTGCATTTAATTTATTTATTTGTGTTTCTCACTGAATATTAACTCAACTGAAAGTTGTGGCTGTGTCTCTACAGAGTACTTGTTAGAATTTCTGTGTAGCCATTGATAGCAGTGGGGGTAGTTTCACCTCATCACTGATATTCTGTCCTGCCTTATATAAGTGGTACATTTTGGGTTATTTCTGCTTATTATCTGAGCTTTGCTCTGGCTAAGATCTACCTGAAATCAACTGGACATATAAGTGAATTTAAGTACACTTTTATCTGCTCTTTTTCATATAGTTCTGCATTTAATTTATTTATTTGTGTTTCTCACTGAATATTAACTCAACTGAAAGTTGTGGCTGTGTCTCTACAGAGTACTTGTTAGAATTTCTGTGTAGCCATTGATAGCAGTGGGGGTAGTTTCACCTCATCACTGATATTCTGTCCTGCCTTATATAAGTGGTACATTTTGGGTTATTTCTGCTTATTATCTGAGCTTTGCTCCAGCTAAGATCTACCTGAAATCAACTGGATGTATAAGTGAATTTAAGTACACTTTTATCTGCTCTTTTTCATATAGTTCTGCATTTAATTTATTTATTTGTGTTTCTCACTGAATATTAACTCAACTGAAAGTTGTGGCTGTGTCTCTACAGAGTACTTGTTAGAATTTCTGTGTAGCCATTGATAGCAGTGGGGGTAGTTTCACCTCATCACTGATATTCTGTCCTGCCTTATATAAGTGGTACATTTTGGGTTATTTCTGCTTATTATCTGAGCTTTGCTCCAGCTAAGATCTACCTGAAATCAACTGGATGTATAAGTGAATTTAAGTACACTTTTATCTGCTCTTTTTCATATAGTTCTGCATTTAATTTATTTGTGTTTCTCACTGAATATTAACTCAACTGAAAGTTGTGGCTGTGTCTCTACAGAGTACTTGTTAGAATTTCTGTGTAGCCATTGATAGCAGTGGGGGTAGTTTCACCTCATCACTGATATTCTGTCCTGCCTTATATAAGTGGTACATTTTGGGTTATTTCTGCTTATTATCTGAGCTTTGCTCCAGCTAAGATCTACCTGAAATCAACTGGACATATAAGTGAATTTAAGTACACTTTTATCTGCTCTTTTCATATAGTTCTGCATTTAATTTATTTATTTGTGTTTCTCACTGAATATTAACTCAACTGAAAGTTGTGGCTGTGTCTCTACAGAGTACTTGTTAGAATTTCTGTGTAGCCATTGATAGCAGTGGGGGTAGTTTCACCTCATCACTGATATTCTGTCCTGCCTTATATAAGTGGTACATTTTGGGTTATTTCTGCTTATTATCTGAGCTTTGCTCCAGCTAAGATCTACCTGAAATCAACTGGATGTATAAGTGAATTTAAGTACACTTTTATCTGCTCTTTTTCATATAGTTCTGCATTTAATTTATTTATTTGTGTTTCTCACTGAATATTAACTCAACTGAAAGTTGTGGCTGTGTCTCTACAGAGTACTTGTTAGAATTTCTGTGTAGCCATTGATAGCAGTGGGGGTAGTTTCACCTCATCACTGATATTCTGTCCTGCCTTATATAAGTGGTACATTTTGGGTTATTTCTGCTTATTATCTGAGCTTTGCTCTGGCTAAGATCTACCTGAAATCAACTGGATGTATAAGTGAATTTAAGTACACTTTTATCTGCTCTTTTTCATATAGTTCTGCATTTAATTTATTTATTTGTGTTTCTCACTGAATATTAACTCAACTGAAAGTTGTGGCTGTGTCTCTACAGAGTACTTGTTAGAATTTCTGTGTAGCCATTGATAGCAGTGGGGGTAGTTTCACCTCATCACTGATATTCTGTCCTGCCTTATATAAGTGGTACATTTTGGGTTATTTCTGCTTATTATCTGAGCTTTGCTCCAGCTAAGATCTACCTGAAATCAACTGGACATATAAGTGAATTTAAGTACACTTTTATCTGCTCTTTTTCATATAGTTCTGCATTTAATTTATTTATTTGTGTTTCTCACTGAATATTAACTCAACTGAAAGTTGTGGCTGTGTCTCTACAGAGTACTTGTTAGAATTTCTGTGTAGCCATTGATAGCAGTGGGGGTAGTTTCACCTCATCACTGATATTCTGTCCTGCCTTATATAAGTGGTACATTTTGGGTTATTTCTGCTTATTATCTGAGCTTTGCTCTGGCTAAGATCTACCTGAAATCAACTGGATGTATAAGTGAATTTAAGTACACTTTTATCTGCTCTTTTTCATATAGTTCTGCATTTAATTTATTTATTTGTGTTTCTCACTGAATATTAACTCAACTGAAAGTTGTGGCTGTGTCTCTACAGAGTACTTGTTAGAATTTCTGTGTAGCCATTGATAGCAGTGGGGTAGTTTCACCTCATCACTGATATTCTGTCCTGCCTTATATAAGTGGTACATTTTGGGTTATTTCTGCTTATTATCTGAGCTTTGCTCTGGCTAAGATCTACCTGAAATCAACTGGATGTATAAGTGAATTTAAGTACACTTTTATCTGCTCTTTTTCATATAGTTCTGCATTTAATTTATTTATTTGTGTTTCTCACTGAATATTAACTCAACTGAAAGTTGTGGCTGTGTCTCTACAGAGTACTTGTTAGAATTTCTGTGTAGCCATTGATAGCAGTGGGGGTAGTTTCACCTCATCACTGATATTCTGTCCTGCCTTATATAAGTGGTACATTTTGGGTTATTTCTGCTTATTATCTGAGCTTTGCTCCAGCTAAGATCTACCTGAAATCAACTGGATGTATAAGTGAATTTAAGTACACTTTTATCTGCTCTTTTTCATATAGTTCTGCATTTAATTTATTTATTTGTGTTTCTCACTGAATATTAACTCAACTGAAAGTTGTGGCTGTGTCTCTACAGAGTACTTGTTAGAATTTCTGTGTAGCCATTGATAGCAGTGGGGGTAGTTTCACCTCATCACTGATATTCTGTCCTGCCTTATATAAGTGGTACATTTTGGGTTATTTCTGCTTATTATCTGAGCTTTGCTCTGGCTAAGATCTACCTGAAATCAACTGGATGTATAAGTGAATTTAAGTACACTTTTATCTGCTCTTTTTCATATAGTTCTGCATTTAATTTATTTATTTGTGTTTCTCACTGAATATTAACTCAACTGAAAGTTGTGGCTGTGTCTCTACAGAGTACTTGTTAGAATTTCTGTGTAGCCATTGATAGCAGTGGGGGTAGTTTCACCTCATCACTGATATTCTGTCCTGCCTTATATAAGTGGTACATTTTGGGTTATTTCTGCTTATTATCTGAGCTTTGCTCTGGCTAAGATCTACCTGAAATCAACTGGATGTATAAGTGAATTTAAGTACACTTTTATCTGCTCTTTTTCATATAGTTCTGCATTTAATTTATTTATTTGTGTTTCTCACTGAATATTAACTCAACTGAAAGTTGTGGCTGTGTCTCTACAGAGTACTTGTTAGAATTTCTGTGTAGCCATTGATAGCAGTGGGGGTAGTTTCACCTCATCACTGATATTCTGTCCTGCCTTATATAAGTGGTACATTTTGGGTTATTTCTGCTTATTATCTGAGCTTTGCTCCAGCTAAGATCTACCTGAAATCAACTGGATGTATAAGTGAATTTAAGTACACTTTTATCTGCTCTTTTTCATATAGTTCTGCATTTAATTTATTTATTTGTGTTTCTCACTGAATATTAACTCAACTGAAAGTTGTGGCTGTGTCTCTACAGAGTACTTGTTAGAATTTCTGTGTAGCCATTGATAGCAGTGGGGGTAGTTTCACCTCATCACTGATATTCTGTCCTGCCTTATATAAGTGGTACATTTTGGGTTATTTCTGCTTATTATCTGAGCTTTGCTCTGGCTAAGATCTACCTGAAATCAACTGGATGTATAAGTGAATTTAAGTACACTTTTATCTGCTCTTTTTCATATAGTTCTGCATTTAATTTATTTATTTGTGTTTCTCACTGAATATTAACTCAACTGAAAGTTGTGGCTGTGTCTCTACAGAGTACTTGTTAGAATTTCTGTGTAGCCATTGATAGCAGTGGGGGTAGTTTCACCTCATCACTGATATTCTGTCCTGCCTTATATAAGTGGTACATTTTGGGTTATTTCTGCTTATTATCTGAGCTTTGCTCTGGCTAAGATCTACCTGAAATCAACTGGATGTATAAGTGAATTTAAGTACACTTTTATCTGCTCTTTTTCATATAGTTCTGCATTTAATTTATTTATTTGTGTTTCTCACTGAATATTAACTCAACTGAAAGTTGTGGCTGTGTCTCTACAGAGTACTTGTTAGAATTTCTGTGTAGCCATTGATAGCAGTGGGGGTAGTTTCACCTCATCACTGATATTCTGTCCTGCCTTATATAAGTGGTACATTTTGGGTTATTTCTGCTTATTATCTGAGCTTTGCTCTGGCTAAGATCTACCTGAAATCAACTGGATGTATAAGTGAATTTAAGTACACTTTTATCTGCTCTTTTTCATATAGTTCTGCATTTAATTTATTTATTTGTGTTTCTCACTGAATATTAACTCAACTGAAAGTTGTGGCTGTGTCTCTACAGAGTACTTGTTAGAATTTCTGTGTAGCCATTGATAGCAGTGGGGGTAGTTTCACCTCATCACTGATATTCTGTCCTGCCTTATATAAGTGGTACATTTTGGGTTATTTCTGCTTATTATCTGAGCTTTGCTCCAGCTAAGATCTACCTGAAATCAACTGGACATATAAGTGAATTTAAGTACACTTTTATCTGCTCTTTTTCATATAGTTCTGCATTTAATTTATTTATTTGTGTTTCTCACTGAATATTAACTCAACTGAAAGTTGTGGCTGTGTCTCTACAGAGTACTTGTTAGAATTTCTGTGTAGCCATTGATAGCAGTGGGGGTAGTTTCACCTCATCACTGATATTCTGTCCTGCCTTATATAAGTGGTACATTTTGGGTTATTTCTGCTTATTATCTGAGCTTTGCTCTGGCTAAGATCTACCTGAAATCAACTGGATGTATAAGTGAATTTAAGTACACTTTTATCTGCTCTTTTTCATATAGTTCTGCATTTAATTTATTTATTTGTGTTTCTCACTGAATATTAACTCAACTGAAAGTTGTGGCTGTGTCTCTACAGAGTACTTGTTAGAATTTCTGTGTAGCCATTGATAGCAGTGGGGGTAGTTTCACCTCATCACTGATATTCTGTCCTGCCTTATATAAGTGGTACATTTTGGGTTATTTCTGCTTATTATCTGAGCTTTGCTCCAGCTAAGATCTACCTGAAATCAACTGGATGTATAAGTGAATTTAAGTACACTTTTATCTGCTCTTTTTCATATAGTTCTGCATTTAATTTATTTATTTGTGTTTCTCACTGAATATTAACTCAACTGAAAGTTGTGGCTGTGTCTCTACAGAGTACTTGTTAGAATTTCTGTGTAGCCATTGATAGCAGTGGGGGTAGTTTCACCTCATCACTGATATTCTGTCCTGCCTTATATAAGTGGTACATTTTGGGTTATTTCTGCTTATTATCTGAGCTTTGCTCCAGCTAAGATCTACCTGAAATCAACTGGATGTATAAGTGAATTTAAGTACACTTTTATCTGCTCTTTTTCATATAGTTCTGCATTTAATTTATTTATTTGTGTTTCTCACTGAATATTAACTCAACTGAAAGTTGTGGCTGTGTCTCTACAGAGTACTTGTTAGAATTTCTGTGTAGCCATTGATAGCAGTGGGGGTAGTTTCACCTCATCACTGATATTCTGTCCTGCCTTATATAAGTGGTACATTTTGGGTTATTTCTGCTTATTATCTGAGCTTTGCTCCAGCTAAGATCTACCTGAAATCAACTGGACATATAAGTGAATTTAAGTACACTTTTATCTGCTCTTTTTCATATAGTTCTGCATTTAATTTATTTATTTGTGTTTCTCACTGAATATTAACTCAACTGAAAGTTGTGGCTGTGTCTCTACAGAGTACTTGTTAGAATTTCTGTGTAGCCATTGATAGCAGTGGGGGTAGTTTCACCTCATCACTGATATTCTGTCCTGCCTTATATAAGTGGTACATTTTGGGTTATTTCTGCTTATTATCTGAGCTTTGCTCCAGCTAAGATCTACCTGAAATCAACTGGATGTATAAGTGAATTTAAGTACACTTTTATCTGCTCTTTTTCATATAGTTCTGCATTTAATTTATTTATTTGTGTTTCTCACTGAATATTAACTCAACTGAAAGTTGTGGCTGTGTCTCTACAGAGTACTTGTTAGAATTTCTGTGTAGCCATTGATAGCAGTGGGGGTAGTTTCACCTCATCACTGATATTCTGTCCTGCCTTATATAAGTGGTACATTTTGGGTTATTTCTGCTTATTATCTGAGCTTTGCTCCAGCTAAGATCTACCTGAAATCAACTGGATGTATAAGTGAATTTAAGTACACTTTTATCTGCTCTTTTTCATATAGTTCTGCATTTAATTTATTTATTTGTGTTTCTCACTGAATATTAACTCAACTGAAAGTTGTGGCTGTGTCTCTACAGAGTACTTGTTAGAATTTCTGTGTAGCCATTGATAGCAGTGGGGGTAGTTTCACCTCATCACTGATATTCTGTCCTGCCTTATATAAGTGGTACATTTTGGGTTATTTCTGCTTATTATCTGAGCTTTGCTCCAGCTAAGATCTACCTGAAATCAACTGGATGTATAAGTGAATTTAAGTACACTTTTATCTGCTCTTTTCATATAGTTCTGCATTTAATTTATTTATTTGTGTTTCTCACTGAATATTAACTCAACTGAAAGTTGTGGCTGTGTCTCTACAGAGTACTTGTTAGAATTTCTGTGTAGCCATTGATAGCAGTGGGGGTAGTTTCACCTCATCACTGATATTCTGTCCTGCCTTATATAAGTGGTACATTTTGGGTTATTTCTGCTTATTATCTGAGCTTTGCTCCAGCTAAGATCTACCTGAAATCAACTGGACATATAAGTGAATTTAAGTACACTTTTATCTGCTCTTTTTCATATAGTTCTGCATTTAATTTATTTATTTGTGTTTCTCACTGAATATTAACTCAACTGAAAGTTGTGGCTGTGTCTCTACAGAGTACTTGTTAGAATTTCTGTGTAGCCATTGATAGCAGTGGGGGTAGTTTCACCTCATCACTGATATTCTGTCCTGCCTTATATAAGTGGTACATTTTGGGTTATTTCTGCTTATTATCTGAGCTTTGCTCCAGCTAAGATCTACCTGAAATCAACTGGATGTATAAGTGAATTTAAGTACACTTTTATCTGCTCTTTTTCATATAGTTCTGCATTTAATTTATTTATTTGTGTTTCTCACTGAATATTAACTCAACTGAAAGTTGTGGCTGTGTCTCTACAGAGTACTTGTTAGAATTTCTGTGTAGCCATTGATAGCAGTGGGGGTAGTTTCACCTCATCACTGATATTCTGTCCTGCCTTATATAAGTGGTACATTTTGGGTTATTTCTGCTTATTATCTGAGCTTTGCTCCAGCTAAGATCTACCTGAAATCAACTGGATGTATAAGTGAATTTAAGTACACTTTTATCTGCTTTTTTCATATAGTTCTGCATTTAATTTATTTATTTGTGTTTCTCACTGAATATTAACTCAACTGAAAGTTGTGGCTGTGTCTCTACAGAGTACTTGTTAGAATTTCTGTGTAGCCATTGATAGCAGTGGGGGTAGTTTCACCTCATCACTGATATTCTGTCCTGCCTTATATAAGTGGTACATTTTGGGTTATTTCTGCTTATTATCTGAGCTTTGCTCCAGCTAAGATCTACCTGAAATCAACTGGATGTATAAGTGAATTTAAGTACACTTTTATCTGCTCTTTTTCATATAGTTCTGCATTTAATTTATTTATTTGTGTTTCTCACTGAATATTAACTCAACTGAAAGTTGTGGCTGTGTCTCTACAGAGTACTTGTTAGAATTTCTGTGTAGCCATTGATAGCAGTGGGGGTAGTTTCACCTCATCACTGATATTCTGTCCTGCCTTATATAAGTGGTACATTTTGGGTTATTTCTGCTTATTATCTGAGCTTTGCTCCAGCTAAGATCTACCTGAAATCAACTGGATGTATAAGTGAATTTAAGTACACTTTTATCTGCTCTTTTCATATAGTTCTGCATTTAATTTATTTATTTGTGTTTCTCACTGAATATTAACTCAACTGAAAGTTGTGGCTGTGTCTCTACAGAGTACTTGTTAGAATTTCTGTGTAGCCATTGATAGCAGTGGGGGTAGTTTCACCTCATCACTGATATTCTGTCCTGCCTTATATAAGTGGTACATTTTGGGTTATTTCTGCTTATTATCTGAGCTTTGCTCCAGCTAAGATCTACCTGAAATCAACTGGACATATAAGTGAATTTAAGTACACTTTTATCTGCTCTTTTTCATATAGTTCTGCATTTAATTTATTTATTTGTGTTTCTCACTGAATATTAACTCAACTGAAAGTTGTGGCTGTGTCTCTACAGAGTACTTGTTAGAATTTCTGTGTAGCCATTGATAGCAGTGGGGGTAGTTTCACCTCATCACTGATATTCTGTCCTGCCTTATATAAGTGGTACATTTTGGGTTATTTCTGCTTATTATCTGAGCTTTGCTCCAGCTAAGATCTACCTGAAATCAACTGGATGTATAAGTGAATTTAAGTACACTTTTATCTGCTCTTTTTCATATAGTTCTGCATTTAATTTATTTATTTGTGTTTCTCACTGAATATTAACTCAACTGAAAGTTGTGGCTGTGTCTCTACAGAGTACTTGTTAGAATTTCTGTGTAGCCATTGATAGCAGTGGGGGTAGTTTCACCTCATCACTGATATTCTGTCCTGCCTTATATAAGTGGTACATTTTGGGTTATTTCTGCTTATTATCTGAGCTTTGCTCCAGCTAAGATCTACCTGAAATCAACTGGATGTATAAGTGAATTTAAGTACACTTTTATCTGCTCTTTTTCATATAGTTCTGCATTTAATTTATTTATTTGTGTTTCTCACTGAATATTAACTCAACTGAAAGTTGTGGCTGTGTCTCTACAGAGTACTTGTTAGAATTTCTGTGTAGCCATTGATAGCAGTGGGGGTAGTTTCACCTCATCACTGATATTCTGTCCTGCCTTATATAAGTGGTACATTTTGGGTTATTTCTGCTTATTATCTGAGCTTTGCTCTGGCTAAGATCTACCTGAAATCAACTGGATGTATAAGTGAATTTAAGTACACTTTTATCTGCTCTTTTTCATATAGTTCTGCATTTAATTTATTTATTTGTGTTTCTCACTGAATATTAACTCAACTGAAAGTTGTGGCTGTGTCTCTACAGAGTACTTGTTAGAATTTCTGTGTAGCCATTGATAGCAGTGGGGGTAGTTTCACCTCATCACTGATATTCTGTCCTGCCTTATATAAGTGGTACATTTTGGGTTATTTCTGCTTATTATCTGAGCTTTGCTCCAGCTAAGATCTACCTGAAATCAACTGGACATATAAGTGAATTTAAGTACACTTTTATCTGCTCTTTTTCATATAGTTCTGCATTTAATTTATTTATTTGTGTTTCTCACTGAATATTAACTCAACTGAAAGTTGTGGCTGTGTCTCTACAGAGTACTTGTTAGAATTTCTGTGTAGCCATTGATAGCAGTGGGGGTAGTTTCACCTCATCACTGATATTCTGTCCTGCCTTATATAAGTGGTACATTTTGGGTTATTTCTGCTTATTATCTGAGCTTTGCTCTGGCTAAGATCTACCTGAAATCAACTGGACGTATAAGTGAATTTAAGTACACTTTTATCTGCTTTTTCATATAGTTCTGCATTTAATTTATTTATTTGTGTTTCTCACTGAATATTAACTCAACTGAAAGTTGTGGCTGTGTCTCTACAGAGTACTTGTTAGAATTTCTGTGTAGCCATTGATAGCAGTGGGGGTAGTTTCACCTCATCACTGATATTCTGTCCTGCCTTATATAAGTGGTACATTTTGGGTTATTTCTGCTTATTATCTGAGCTTTGCTCCAGCTAAGATCTACCTGAAATCAACTGGATGTATAAGTGAATTTAAGTACACTTTTATCTGCTCTTTTTCATATAGTTCTGCATTTAATTTATTTATTTGTGTTTCTCACTGAATATTAACTCAACTGAAAGTTGTGGCTGTGTCTCTACAGAGTACTTGTTAGAATTTCTGTGTAGCCATTGATAGCAGTGGGGGTAGTTTCACCTCATCACTGATATTCTGTCCTGCCTTATATAAGTGGTACATTTTGGGTTATTTCTGCTTATTATCTGAGCTTTGCTCTGGCTAAGATCTACCTGAAATCAACTGGATGTATAAGTGAATTTAAGTACACTTTTATCTGCTCTTTTTCATATAGTTCTGCATTTAATTTATTTATTTGTGTTTCTCACTGAATATTAACTCAACTGAAAGTTGTGGCTGTGTCTCTACAGAGTACTTGTTAGAATTTCTGTGTAGCCATTGATAGCAGTGGGGGTAGTTTCACCTCATCACTGATATTCTGTCCTGCCTTATATAAGTGGTACATTTTGGGTTATTTCTGCTTATTATCTGAGCTTTGCTCTGGCTAAGATCTACCTGAAATCAACTGGATGTATAAGTGAATTTAAGTACACTTTTATCTGCTCTTTTTCATATAGTTCTGCATTTAATTTATTTATTTGTGTTTCTCACTGAATATTAACTCAACTGAAAGTTGTGGCTGTGTCTCTACAGAGTACTTGTTAGAATTTCTGTGTAGCCATTGATAGCAGTGGGGGTAGTTTCACCTCATCACTGATATTCTGTCCTGCCTTATATAAGTGGTACATTTTGGGTTATTTCTGCTTATTATCTGAGCTTTGCTCCAGCTAAGATCTACCTGAAATCAACTGGACATATAAGTGAATTTAAGTACACTTTTATCTGCTCTTTTTCATATAGTTCTGCATTTAATTTATTTATTTGTGTTTCTCACTGAATATTAACTCAACTGAAAGTTGTGGCTGTGTCTCTACAGAGTACTTGTTAGAATTTCTGTGTAGCCATTGATAGCAGTGGGGGTAGTTTCACCTCATCACTGATATTCTGTCCTGCCTTATATAAGTGGTACATTTTGGGTTATTTCTGCTTATTATCTGAGCTTTGCTCTGGCTAAGATCTACCTGAAATCAACTGGATGTATAAGTGAATTTAAGTACACTTTTATCTGCTCTTTTTCATATAGTTCTGCATTTAATTTATTTATTTGTGTTTCTCACTGAATATTAACTCAACTGAAAGTTGTGGCTGTGTCTCTACAGAGTACTTGTTAGAATTTCTGTGTAGCCATTGATAGCAGTGGGGGGTAGTTTCACCTCATCACTGATATTCTGTCCTGCCTTATATAAGTGGTACATTTTGGGTTATTTCTGCTTATTATCTGAGCTTTGCTCTGGCTAAGATCTACCTGAAATCAACTGGATGTATAAGTGAATTTAAGTACACTTTTATCTGCTCTTTTCATATAGTTCTGCATTTAATTTATTTATTTGTGTTTCTCACTGAATATTAACTCAACTGAAAGTTGTGGCTGTGTCTCTACAGAGTACTTGTTAGAATTTCTGTGTAGCCATTGATAGCAGTGGGGGTAGTTTCACCTCATCACTGATATTCTGTCCTGCCTTATATAAGTGGTACATTTTGGGTTATTTCTGCTTATTATCTGAGCTTTGCTCTGGCTAAGATCTACCTGAAATCAACTGGATGTATAAGTGAATTTAAGTACACTTTTATCTGCTCTTTTTCATATAGTTCTGCATTTAATTTATTTATTTGTGTTTCTCACTGAATATTAACTCAACTGAAAGTTGTGGCTGTGTCTCTACAGAGTACTTGTTAGAATTTCTGTGTAGCCATTGATAGCAGTGGGGTAGTTTCACCTCATCACTGATATTCTGTCCTGCCTTATATAAGTGGTACATTTTGGGTTATTTCTGCTTATTATCTGAGCTTTGCTCCAGCTAAGATCTACCTGAAATCAACTGGATGTATAAGTGAATTTAAGTACACTTTTATCTGCTCTTTTTCATATAGTTCTGCATTTAATTTATTTATTTGTGTTTCTCACTGAATATTAACTCAACTGAAAGTTGTGGCTGTGTCTCTACAGAGTACTTGTTAGAATTTCTGTGTAGCCATTGATAGCAGTGGGGGGTAGTTTCACCTCATCACTGATATTCTGTCCTGCCTTATATAAGTGGTACATTTTGGGTTATTTCTGCTTATTATCTGAGCTTTGCTCCAGCTAAGATCTACCTGAAATCAACTGGATGTATAAGTGAATTTAAGTACACTTTTATCTGCTCTTTTTCATATAGTTCTGCATTTAATTTATTTATTTGTGTTTCTCACTGAATATTAACTCAACTGAAAGTTGTGGCTGTGTCTCTACAGAGTACTTGTTAGAATTTCTGTGTAGCCATTGATAGCAGTGGGGGTAGTTTCACCTCATCACTGATATTCTGTCCTGCCTTATATAAGTGGTACATTTTGGGTTATTTCTGCTTATTATCTGAGCTTTGCTCCAGCTAAGATCTACCTGAAATCAACTGGACATATAAGTGAATTTAAGTACACTTTTATCTGCTCTTTTCATATAGTTCTGCATTTAATTTATTTATTTGTGTTTCTCACTGAATATTAACTCAACTGAAAGTTGTGGCTGTGTCTCTACAGAGTACTTGTTAGAATTTCTGTGTAGCCATTGATAGCAGTGGGGGTAGTTTCACCTCATCACTGATATTCTGTCCTGCCTTATATAAGTGGTACATTTTGGGTTATTTCTGCTTATTATCTGAGCTTTGCTCTGGCTAAGATCTACCTGAAATCAACTGGATGTATAAGTGAATTTAAGTACACTTTTATCTGCTCTTTTTCATATAGTTCTGCATTTAATTTATTTATTTGTGTTTCTCACTGAATATTAACTCAACTGAAAGTTGTGGCTGTGTCTCTACAGAGTACTTGTTAGAATTTCTGTGTAGCCATTGATAGCAGTGGGGGTAGTTTCACCTCATCACTGATATTCTGTCCTGCCTTATATAAGTGGTACATTTTGGGTTATTTCTGCTTATTATCTGAGCTTTGCTCCAGCTAAGATCTACCTGAAATCAACTGGATGTATAAGTGAATTTAAGTACACTTTTATCTGCTCTTTTTCATATAGTTCTGCATTTAATTTATTTATTTGTGTTTCTCACTGAATATTAACTCAACTGAAAGTTGTGGCTGTGTCTCTACAGAGTACTTGTTAGAATTTCTGTGTAGCCATTGATAGCAGTGGGGGTAGTTTCACCTCATCACTGATATTCTGTCCTGCCTTATATAAGTGGTACATTTTGGGTTATTTCTGCTTATTATCTGAGCTTTGCTCTGGCTAAGATCTACCTGAAATCAACTGGATGTATAAGTGAATTTAAGTACACTTTTATCTGCTCTTTTTCATATAGTTCTGCATTTAATTTATTTATTTGTGTTTCTCACTGAATATTAACTCAACTGAAAGTTGTGGCTGTGTCTCTACAGAGTACTTGTTAGAATTTCTGTGTAGCCATTGATAGCAGTGGGGGTAGTTTCACCTCATCACTGATATTCTGTCCTGCCTTATATAAGTGGTACATTTTGGGTTATTTCTGCTTATTATCTGAGCTTTGCTCCAGCTAAGATCTACCTGAAATCAACTGGATGTATAAGTGAATTTAAGTACACTTTTATCTGCTTTTTTCATATAGTTCTGCATTTAATTTATTTATTTGTGTTTCTCACTGAATATTAACTCAACTGAAAGTTGTGGCTGTGTCTCTACAGAGTACTTGTTAGAATTTCTGTGTAGCCATTGATAGCAGTGGGGTAGTTTCACCTCATCACTGATATTCTGTCCTGCCTTATATAAGTGGTACATTTTGGGTTATTTCTGCTTATTATCTGAGCTTTGCTCCAGCTAAGATCTACCTGAAATCAACTGGATGTATAAGTGAATTTAAGTACACTTTTATCTGCTCTTTTTCATATAGTTCTGCATTTAATTTATTTATTTGTGTTTCTCACTGAATATTAACTCAACTGAAAGTTGTGGCTGTGTCTCTACAGAGTACTTGTTAGAATTTCTGTGTAGCCATTGATAGCAGTGGGGGGTAGTTTCACCTCATCACTGATATTCTGTCCTGCCTTATATAAGTGGTACATTTTGGGTTATTTCTGCTTATTATCTGAGCTTTGCTCCAGCTAAGATCTACCTGAAATCAACTGGATGTATAAGTGAATTTAAGTACACTTTTATCTGCTCTTTTTCATATAGTTCTGCATTTAATTTATTTATTTGTGTTTCTCACTGAATATTAACTCAACTGAAAGTTGTGGCTGTGTCTCTACAGAGTACTTGTTAGAATTTCTGTGTAGCCATTGATAGCAGTGGGGGTAGTTTCACCTCATCACTGATATTCTGTCCTGCCTTATATAAGTGGTACATTTTGGGTTATTTCTGCTTATTATCTGAGCTTTGCTCCAGCTAAGATCTACCTGAAATCAACTGGATGTATAAGTGAATTTAAGTACACTTTTATCTGCTCTTTTTCATATAGTTCTGCATTTAATTTATTTATTTGTGTTTCTCACTGAATATTAACTCAACTGAAAGTTGTGGCTGTGTCTCTACAGAGTACTTGTTAGAATTTCTGTGTAGCCATTGATAGCAGTGGGGGTAGTTTCACCTCATCACTGATATTCTGTCCTGCCTTATATAAGTGGTACATTTTGGGTTATTTCTGCTTATTATCTGAGCTTTGCTCTGGCTAAGATCTACCTGAAATCAACTGGATGTATAAGTGAATTTAAGTACACTTTTATCTGCTCTTTTTCATATAGTTCTGCATTTAATTTATTTATTTGTGTTTCTCACTGAATATTAACTCAACTGAAAGTTGTGGCTGTGTCTCTACAGAGTACTTGTTAGAATTTCTGTGTAGCCATTGATAGCAGTGGGGGTAGTTTCACCTCATCACTGATATTCTGTCCTGCCTTATATAAGTGGTACATTTTGGGTTATTTCTGCTTATTATCTGAGCTTTGCTCTGGCTAAGATCTACCTGAAATCAACTGGATGTATAAGTGAATTTAAGTACACTTTTATCTGCTCTTTTTCATATAGTTCTGCATTTAATTTATTTATTTGTGTTTCTCACTGAATATTAACTCAACTGAAAGTTGTGGCTGTGTCTCTACAGAGTACTTGTTAGAATTTCTGTGTAGCCATTGATAGCAGTGGGGGTAGTTTCACCTCATCACTGATATTCTGTCCTGCCTTATATAAGTGGTACATTTTGGGTTATTTCTGCTTATTATCTGAGCTTTGCTCCAGCTAAGATCTACCTGAAATCAACTGGATGTATAAGTGAATTTAAGTACACTTTTATCTGCTCTTTTTCATATAGTTCTGCATTTAATTTATTTATTTGTGTTTCTCACTGAATATTAACTCAACTGAAAGTTGTGGCTGTGTCTCTACAGAGTACTTGTTAGAATTTCTGTGTAGCCATTGATAGCAGTGGGGGTAGTTTCACCTCATCACTGATATTCTGTCCTGCCTTATATAAGTGGTACATTTTGGGTTATTTCTGCTTATTATCTGAGCTTTGCTCCAGCTAAGATCTACCTGAAATCAACTGGATGTATAAGTGAATTTAAGTACACTTTTATCTGCTCTTTTTCATATAGTTCTGCATTTAATTTATTTATTTGTGTTTCTCACTGAATATTAACTCAACTGAAAGTTGTGGCTGTGTCTCTACAGAGTACTTGTTAGAATTTCTGTGTAGCCATTGATAGCAGTGGGGGTAGTTTCACCTCATCACTGATATTCTGTCCTGCCTTATATAAGTGGTACATTTTGGGTTATTTCTGCTTATTATCTGAGCTTTGCTCCAGCTAAGATCTACCTGAAATCAACTGGATGTATAAGTGAATTTAAGTACACTTTTATCTGCTCTTTTTCATATAGTTCTGCATTTAATTTATTTATTTGTGTTTCTCACTGAATATTAACTCAACTGAAAGTTGTGGCTGTGTCTCTACAGAGTACTTGTTAGAATTTCTGTGTAGCCATTGATAGCAGTGGGGGTAGTTTCACCTCATCACTGATATTCTGTCCTGCCTTATATAAGTGGTACATTTTGGGTTATTTCTGCTTATTATCTGAGCTTTGCTCCAGCTAAGATCTACCTGAAATCAACTGGATGTATAAGTGAATTTAAGTACACTTTTATCTGCTTTTTTCATATAGTTCTGCATTTAATTTATTTATTTGTGTTTCTCACTGAATATTAACTCAACTGAAAGTTGTGGCTGTGTCTCTACAGAGTACTTGTTAGAATTTCTGTGTAGCCATTGATAGCAGTGGGGTAGTTTCACCTCATCACTGATATTCTGTCCTGCCTTATATAAGTGGTACATTTTGGGTTATTTCTGCTTATTATCTGAGCTTTGCTCCAGCTAAGATCTACCTGAAATCAACTGGATGTATAAGTGAATTTAAGTACACTTTTATCTGCTCTTTTTCATATAGTTCTGCATTTAATTTATTTATTTGTGTTTCTCACTGAATATTAACTCAACTGAAAGTTGTGGCTGTGTCTCTACAGAGTACTTGTTAGAATTTCTGTGTAGCCATTGATAGCAGTGGGGTAGTTTCACCTCATCACTGATATTCTGTCCTGCCTTATATAAGTGGTACATTTTGGGTTATTTCTGCTTATTATCTGAGCTTTGCTCCAGCTAAGATCTACCTGAAATCAACTGGATGTATAAGTGAATTTAAGTACACTTTTATCTGCTCTTTTCATATTGTTCTGCATTTAATTTATTTATTTGTGTTTCTCACTGAATATTAACTCAACTGAAAGTTGTGGCTGTGTCTCTACAGAGTACTTGTTAGAATTTCTGTGTAGCCATTGATAGCAGTGGGGGTAGTTTCACCTCATCACTGATATTCTGTCCTGCCTTATATAAGTGGTACATTTTGGGTTATTTCTGCTTTTTATTTCAGTTTGCTCCGGCTAAGATCTACCTGAAATCAACTGGACGTTTACGTGAATTTAAGTACACTTTTATCTCCTTTTTTCACATAGTTCTGCATTTAATTTATTTATTTGTGTTTCTCACTGAATATTAACTCAACTGAAAGTTTTGGCTGTGTCTCTACAGAGTACTTGTTAGAATTTCTGTGTAGCCATTGATAGCAGTGGGGTAGTTTCACCTCATCACTGATATTTTTCATGCCTTAAATAAGGGGTACATTTGGGGTTATTTATGCTTATTATCTGAGCTTTGCTCTGGCTAAGATCTATCTGAAATCAAATGGACGTATAAGTGAATTTAAATACATTTTTATCTGCTCTTTTTCATATGGTTCTGCATTTAATTTATTTATTTGTGTTTCTCACTGAATATTAACTCAACTGAAAGTTGTGGCTGTGACTCTACAGAGTACTTGTTAGAATTTCTGTGTAGCCATCAATAGCAGTGGGGGGTAGTTTCACCTCATCACTGATATTCTGTCCTGCCTTATATAAGTGGTACATTTTGGGTTATTTCTGCTTATTATCTGAGCTTTGCTCCAGCTAAGATCTACCTGAAATCAACTGGATGTATAAGTGAATTTAAGTACACTTTTATCTGCTTTTTTCATATAGTTCTGCATTTAATTTATTTATTTGTGTTTCTCACTGAATATTAACTCAACTGAAAGTTGTGGCTGTGTCTCTACAGAGTACTTGTTAGAATTTCTGTGTAGCCATTGATAGCAGTGGGGGTAGTTTCACCTCATCACTGATATTCTGTCCTGCCTTATATAAGTGGTACATTTTGGGTTATTTCTGCTTATTATCTGAGCTTTGCTCTGGCTAAGATCTACCTGAAATCAACTGGATGTATAAGTGAATTTAAGTACACTTTTATCTGCTCTTTTCATATAGTTCTGCATTTAATTTATTTATTTGTGTTTCTCACTGAATATTAACTCAACTGAAAGTTGTGGCTGTGTCTCTACAGAGTACTTGTTAGAATTTCTGTGTAGCCATTGATAGCAGTGGGGGTAGTTTCACCTCATCACTGATATTCTGTCCTGCCTTATATAAGTGGTACATTTTGGGTTATTTCTGCTTATTATCTGAGCTTTGCTCCAGCTAAGATCTACCTGAAATCAACTGGATGTATAAGTGAATTTAAGTACACTTTTATCTGCTCTTTTTCATATAGTTCTGCATTTAATTTATTTATTTGTGTTTCTCACTGAATATTAACTCAACTGAAAGTTGTGGCTGTGTCTCTACAGAGTACTTGTTAGAATTTCTGTGTAGCCATTGATAGCAGTGGGGTAGTTTCACCTCATCACTGATATTCTGTCCTGCCTTATATAAGTGGTACATTTTGGGTTATTTCTGCTTATTATCTGAGCTTTGCTCCAGCTAAGATCTACCTGAAATCAACTGGATGTATAAGTGAATTTAAGTACACTTTTATCTGCTCTTTTTCATATAGTTCTGCATTTAATTTATTTATTTGTGTTTCTCACTGAATATTAACTCAACTGAAAGTTGTGGCTGTGTCTCTACAGAGTACTTGTTAGAATTTCTGTGTAGCCATTGATAGCAGTGGGGTAGTTTCACCTCATCACTGATATTCTGTCCTGCCTTATATAAGTGGTACATTTTGGGTTATTTCTGCTTATTATCTGAGCTTTGCTCCAGCTAAGATCTACCTGAAATCAACTGGATGTATAAGTGAATTTAAGTACACTTTTATCTGCTCTTTTTCATATAGTTCTGCATTTAATTTATTTATTTGTGTTTCTCACTGAATATTAACTCAACTGAAAGTTGTGGCTGTGTCTCTACAGAGTACTTGTTAGAATTTCTGTGTAGCCATTGATAGCAGTGGGGGTAGTTTCACCTCATCACTGATATTCTGTCCTGCCTTATATAAGTGGTACATTTTGGGTTATTTCTGCTTATTATCTGAGCTTTGCTCTGGCTAAGATCTACCTGAAATCAACTGGATGTATAAGTGAATTTAAGTACACTTTTATCTGCTCTTTTTCATATAGTTCTGCATTTAATTTATTTATTTGTGTTTCTCACTGAATATTAACTCAACTGAAAGTTGTGGCTGTGTCTCTACAGAGTACTTGTTAGAATTTCTGTGTAGCCATTGATAGCAGTGGGGGTAGTTTCACCTCATCACTGATATTCTGTCCTGCCTTATATAAGTGGTACATTTTGGGTTATTTCTGCTTATTATCTGAGCTTTGCTCCAGCTAAGATCTACCTGAAATCAACTGGACATATAAGTGAATTTAAGTACACTTTTATCTGCTCTTTTTCATATAGTTCTGCATTTAATTTATTTATTTGTGTTTCTCACTGAATATTAACTCAACTGAAAGTTGTGGCTGTGTCTCTACAGAGTACTTGTTAGAATTTCTGTGTAGCCATTGATAGCAGTGGGGTAGTTTCACCTCATCACTGATATTCTGTCCTGCCTTATATAAGTGGTACATTTTGGGTTATTTCTGCTTATTATCTGAGCTTTGCTCTGGCTAAGATCTACCTGAAATCAACTGGATGTATAAGTGAATTTAAGTACACTTTTATCTGCTCTTTTTCATATAGTTCTGCATTTAATTTATTTATTTGTGTTTCTCACTGAATATTAACTCAACTGAAAGTTGTGGCTGTGTCTCTACAGAGTACTTGTTAGAATTTCTGTGTAGCCATTGATAGCAGTGGGGGTAGTTTCACCTCATCACTGATATTCTGTCCTGCCTTATATAAGTGGTACATTTTGGGTTATTTCTGCTTATTATCTGAGCTTTGCTCTGGCTAAGATCTACCTGAAATCAACTGGATGTATAAGTGAATTTAAGTACACTTTTATCTGCTCTTTTCATATAGTTCTGCATTTAATTTATTTATTTGTGTTTCTCACTGAATATTAACTCAACTGAAAGTTGTGGCTGTGTCTCTACAGAGTACTTGTTAGAATTTCTGTGTAGCCATTGATAGCAGTGGGGGTAGTTTCACCTCATCACTGATATTCTGTCCTGCCTTATATAAGTGGTACATTTTGGGTTATTTCTGCTTATTATCTGAGCTTTGCTCCAGCTAAGATCTACCTGAAATCAACTGGATGTATAAGTGAATTTAAGTACACTTTTATCTGCTCTTTTTCATATAGTTCTGCATTTAATTTATTTATTTGTGTTTCTCACTGAATATTAACTCAACTGAAAGTTGTGGCTGTGTCTCTACAGAGTACTTGTTAGAATTTCTGTGTAGCCATTGATAGCAGTGCAGGGTAGTTTCACCTCATCACTGATATTCTGTCCTGCCTTATATAAGTGGTACATTTTGGGTTATTTCTGCTTATTATCTGAGCTTTGCTCTGGCTAAGATCTACCTGAAATCAACTGGATGTATAAGTGAATTTAAGTACACTTTTATCTGCTCTTTTTCATATAGTTCTGCATTTAATTTATTTATTTGTGTTTCTCACTGAATATTAACTCAACTGAAAGTTGTGGCTGTGTCTCTACAGAGTACTTGTTAGAATTTCTGTGTAGCCATTGATAGCAGTGGGGGTAGTTTCACCTCATCACTGATATTCTGTCCTGCCTTATATAAGTGGTACATTTTGGGTTATTTCTGCTTATTATCTGAGCTTTGCTCCAGCTAAGATCTACCTGAAATCAACTGGATGTATAAGTGAATTTAAGTACACTTTTATCTGCTCTTTTTCATATAGTTCTGCATTTAATTTATTTATTTGTGTTTCTCACTGAATATTAACTCAACTGAAAGTTGTGGCTGTGTCTCTACAGAGTACTTGTTAGAATTTCTGTGTAGCCATTGATAGCAGTGGGGGTAGTTTCACCTCATCACTGATATTCTGTCCTGCCTTATATAAGTGGTACATTTTGGGTTATTTCTGCTTATTATCTGAGCTTTGCTCCAGCTAAGATCTACCTGAAATCAACTGGATGTATAAGTGAATTTAAGTACACTTTTATCTGCTCTTTTTCATATAGTTCTGCATTTAATTTATTTATTTGTGTTTCTCACTGAATATTAACTCAACTGAAAGTTGTGGCTGTGTCTCTACAGAGTACTTGTTAGAATTTCTGTGTAGCCATTGATAGCAGTGGGGGTAGTTTCACCTCATCACTGATATTCTGTCCTGCCTTATATAAGTGGTACATTTTGGGTTATTTCTGCTTATTATCTGAGCTTTGCTCCAGCTAAGATCTACCTGAAATCAACTGGATGTATAAGTGAATTTAAGTACACTTTTATCTGCTCTTTTTCATATAGTTCTGCATTTAATTTATTTATTTGTGTTTCTCACTGAATATTAACTCAACTGAAAGTTGTGGCTGTGTCTCTACAGAGTACTTGTTAGAATTTCTGTGTAGCCATTGATAGCAGTGGGGTAGTTTCACCTCATCACTGATATTCTGTCCTGCCTTATATAAGTGGTACATTTTGGGTTATTTCTGCTTATTATCTGAGCTTTGCTCCAGCTAAGATCTACCTGAAATCAACTGGATGTATAAGTGAATTTAAGTACACTTTTATCTGCTCTTTTTCATATAGTTCTGCATTTAATTTATTTATTTGTGTTTCTCACTGAATATTAACTCAACTGAAAGTTGTGGCTGTGTCTCTACAGAGTACTTGTTAGAATTTCTGTGTAGCCATTGATAGCAGTGGGGGTAGTTTCACCTCATCACTGATATTCTGTCCTGCCTTATATAAGTGGTACATTTTGGGTTATTTCTGCTTATTATCTGAGCTTTGCTCTGGCTAAGATCTACCTGAAATCAACTGGATGTATAAGTGAATTTAAGTACACTTTTATCTGCTCTTTTTCATATAGTTCTGCATTTAATTTATTTATTTGTGTTTCTCACTGAATATTAACTCAACTGAAAGTTGTGGCTGTGTCTCTACAGAGTACTTGTTAGAATTTCTGTGTAGCCATTGATAGCAGTGGGGGTAGTTTCACCTCATCACTGATATTCTGTCCTGCCTTATATAAGTGGTACATTTTGGGTTATTTCTGCTTATTATCTGAGCTTTGCTCCAGCTAAGATCTACCTGAAATCAACTGGACATATAAGTGAATTTAAGTACACTTTTATCTGCTCTTTTTCATATAGTTCTGCATTTAATTTATTTATTTGTGTTTCTCACTGAATATTAACTCAACTGAAAGTTGTGGCTGTGTCTCTACAGAGTACTTGTTAGAATTTCTGTGTAGCCATTGATAGCAGTGGGGTAGTTTCACCTCATCACTGATATTCTGTCCTGCCTTATATAAGTGGTACATTTTGGGTTATTTCTGCTTATTATCTGAGCTTTGCTCCAGCTAAGATCTACCTGAAATCAACTGGATGTATAAGTGAATTTAAGTACACTTTTATCTGCTCTTTTTCATATAGTTCTGCATTTAATTTATTTATTTGTGTTTCTCACTGAATATTAACTCAACTGAAAGTTGTGGCTGTGTCTCTACAGAGTACTTGTTAGAATTTCTGTGTAGCCATTGATAGCAGTGGGGGTAGTTTCACCTCATCACTGATATTCTGTCCTGCCTTATATAAGTGGTACATTTTGGGTTATTTCTGCTTATTATCTGAGCTTTGCTCCAGCTAAGATCTACCTGAAATCAACTGGATGTATAAGTGAATTTAAGTACAATTTTATCTGCTCTTTTCATATAGTTCTGCATTTAATTTATTTATTTGTGTTTCTCACTGAATATTAACTCAACTGAAAGTTGTGGCTGTGTCTCTACAGAGTACTTGTTAGAATTTCTGTGTAGCCATTGATAGCAGTACGGGGTAGTTTCACCTCATCACTGATATTCTGTCCTGCCTTATATAAGTGGTACATTTTGGGTTATTTCTGCTTATTATCTGAGCTTTGCTCCAGCTAAGATCTACCTGAAATCAACTGGATGTATAAGTGAATTTAAGTACACTTTTATCTGCTTTTTTCATATAGTTCTGCATTTAATTTATTTATTTGTGTTTCTCACTGAATATTAACTCAACTGAAAGTTGTGGCTGTGTCTCTACAGAGTACTTGTTAGAATTTCTGTGTAGCCATTGATAGCAGTGGGGGTAGTTTCACCTCATCACTGATATTCTGTCCTGCCTTATATAAGTGGTACATTTTGGGTTATTTCTGCTTATTATCTGAGCTTTGCTCCAGCTAAGATCTACCTGAAATCAACTGGATGTATAAGTGAATTTAAGTACACTTTTATCTGCTCTTTTTCATATAGTTCTGCATTTAATTTATTTATTTGTGTTTCTCACTGAATATTAACTCAACTGAAAGTTGTGGCTGTGTCTCTACAGAGTACTTGTTAGAATTTCTGTGTAGCCATTGATAGCAGTGGGGGTAGTTTCACCTCATCACTGATATTCTGTCCTGCCTTATATAAGTGGTACATTTTGGGTTATTTCTGCTTATTATCTGAGCTTTGCTCTGGCTAAGATCTACCTGAAATCAACTGGATGTATAAGTGAATTTAAGTACACTTTTATCTGCTCTTTTTCATATAGTTCTGCATTTAATTTATTTATTTGTGTTTCTCACTGAATATTAACTCAACTGAAAGTTGTGGCTGTGTCTCTACAGAGTACTTGTTAGAATTTCTGTGTAGCCATTGATAGCAGTGGGGGTAGTTTCACCTCATCACTGATATTCTGTCCTGCCTTATATAAGTGGTACATTTTGGGTTATTTCTGCTTATTATCTGAGCTTTGCTCCAGCTAAGATCTACCTGAAATCAACTGGACATATAAGTGAATTTAAGTACACTTTTATCTGCTCTTTTTCATATAGTTCTGCATTTAATTTATTTATTTGTGTTTCTCACTGAATATTAACTCAACTGAAAGTTGTGGCTGTGTCTCTACAGAGTACTTGTTAGAATTTCTGTGTAGCCATTGATAGCAGTGGGGGTAGTTTCACCTCATCACTGATATTCTGTCCTGCCTTATATAAGTGGTACATTTTGGGTTATTTCTGCTTATTATCTGAGCTTTGCTCCAGCTAAGATCTACCTGAAATCAACTGGATGTATAAGTGAATTTAAGTACACTTTTATCTGCTCTTTTTCATATAGTTCTGCATTTAATTTATTTATTTGTGTTTCTCACTGAATATTAACTCAACTGAAAGTTGTGGCTGTGTCTCTACAGAGTACTTGTTAGAATTTCTGTGTAGCCATTGATAGCAGTGGGGGTAGTTTCACCTCATCACTGATATTCTGTCCTGCCTTATATAAGTGGTACATTTTGGGTTATTTCTGCTTATTATCTGAGCTTTGCTCTGGCTAAGATCTACCTGAAATCAACTGGATGTATAAGTGAATTTAAGTACACTTTTATCTGCTCTTTTCATGTAGTTCTGCATTTAATTTATTTATTTGTGTTTCTCACTGAATATTAACTCAACTGAAAGTTGTGGCTGTGTCTCTACAGAGTACTTGTTAGAATTTCTGTGTAGCCATTGATAGCAGTGGGGGTAGTTTCACCTCATCACTGATATTCTGTCCTGCCTTATATAAGTGGTACATTTTGGGTTATTTCTGCTTATTATCTGAGCTTTGCTCCAGCTAAGATCTACCTGAAATCAACTGGACATATAAGTGAATTTAAGTACACTTTTATCTGCTCTTTTTCATATAGTTCTGCATTTAATTTATTTATTTGTGTTTCTCACTGAATATTAACTCAACTGAAAGTTGTGGCTGTGTCTCTACAGAGTACTTGTTAGAATTTCTGTGTAGCCATTGATAGCAGTGGGGTAGTTTCACCTCATCACTGATATTCTGTCCTGCCTTATATAAGTGGTACATTTTGGGTTATTTCTGCTTATTATCTGAGCTTTGCTCCAGCTAAGATCTACCTGAAATCAACTGGATGTATAAGTGAATTTAAGTACACTTTTATCTGCTCTTTTTCATATAGTTCTGCATTTAATTTATTTATTTGTGTTTCTCACTGAATATTAACTCAACTGAAAGTTGTGGCTGTGTCTCTACAGAGTACTTGTTAGAATTTCTGTGTAGCCATTGATAGCAGTGGGGGTAGTTTCACCTCATCACTGATATTCTGTCCTGCCTTATATAAGTGGTACATTTTGGGTTATTTCTGCTTATTATCTGAGCTTTGCTCCAGCTAAGATCTACCTGAAATCAACTGGATGTATAAGTGAATTTAAGTACACTTTTATCTGCTCTTTTTCATATAGTTCTGCATTTAATTTATTTATTTGTGTTTCTCACTGAATATTAACTCAACTGAAAGTTGTGGCTGTGTCTCTACAGAGTACTTGTTAGAATTTCTGTGTAGCCATTGATAGCAGTGGGGGTAGTTTCACCTCATCACTGATATTCTGTCCTGCCTTATATAAGTGGTACATTTTGGGTTATTTCTGCTTATTATCTGAGCTTTGCTCTGGCTAAGATCTACCTGAAATCAACTGGATGTATAAGTGAATTTAAGTACACTTTTATCTGCTCTTTTTCATATAGTTCTGCATTTAATTTATTTATTTGTGTTTCTCACTGAATATTAACTCAACTGAAAGTTGTGGCTGTGTCTCTACAGAGTACTTGTTAGAATTTCTGTGTAGCCATTGATAGCAGTGGGGGTAGTTTCACCTCATCACTGATATTCTGTCCTGCCTTATATAAGTGGTACATTTTGGGTTATTTCTGCTTATTATCTGAGCTTTGCTCTGGCTAAGATCTACCTGAAATCAACTGGACGTATAAGTGAATTTAAGTACACTTTTATCTGCTCTTTTCATATAGTTCTGCATTTAATTTATTTATTTGTGTTTCTCACTGAATATTAACTCAACTGAAAGTTGTGGCTGTGTCTCTACAGAGTACTTGTTAGAATTTCTGTGTAGCCATTGATAGCAGTGTGGGGTAGTTTCACCTCATCACTGATATTCTGTCCAGCCTTATATAAGTGGTACATTTTGGGTTATTTCTGCTTAATATCTGAATTTGCTCCAGCTAAGATCTACCTGAAATCAACTGTATGTATAACTGAATTTAAGTACACTCTTATCTGCTCTTTTTCATACAGTTCTGCATTTAATTTATTTATTGCTGCTTTTCACTGAATATTAACTCAACTGAAAGTTGTGGCTGTGTCTCTACAGAGTATTTATTAGAATTTCTATGTAGCCATTGATAGCAGTGGGGGGTAGTTTCACCTCATCACTGATATTCTGTCCTGCCTTATATAAGTGGTACATTTTGGGTTATTTCTGCTTATTATCTGAGCTTTGCTCTGGCTAAGATCTACCTGAAATCAACTGGATGTATAAGTGAATTTAAGTACACTTTTATCTGCTCTTTTTCATATAGTTCTGCATTTAATTTATTTATTTGTGTTTCTCACTGAATATTAACTCAACTGAAAGTTGTGGCTGTGTCTCTACAGAGTACTTGTTAGAATTTCTGTGTAGCCATTGATAGCAGTGGGGGGTAGTTTCACCTCATCACTGATATTCTGTCCTGCCTTATATAAGTGGTACATTTTGGGTTATTTCTGCTTATTATCTGAGCTTTGCTCCAGCTAAGATCTACCTGAAATCAACTGGACATATAAGTGAATTTAAGTACACTTTTATCTGCTCTTTTTCATATAGTTCTGCATTTAATTTATTTATTTGTGTTTCTCACTGAATATTAACTCAACTGAAAGTTGTGGCTGTGTCTCTACAGAGTACTTGTTAGAATTTCTGTGTAGCCATTGATAGCAGTGGGGGGTAGTTTCACCTCATCACTGATATTCTGTCCTGCCTTATATAAGTGGTACATTTTGGGTTATTTCTGCTTATTATCTGAGCTTTGCTCCAGCTAAGATCTACCTGAAATCAACTGGACATATAAGTGAATTTAAGTACACTTTTATCTGCTTTTTTCATATAGTTCTGCATTTAATTTATTTATTTGTGTTTCTCACTGAATATTAACTCAACTGAAAGTTGTGGCTGTGTCTCTACAGAGTACTTGTTAGAATTTCTGTGTAGCCATTGATAGCAGTGGGGTAGTTTCACCTCATCACTGATATTCTGTCCTGCCTTATATAAGTGGTACATTTTGGGTTATTTCTGCTTATTATCTGAGCTTTGCTCCAGCTAAGATCTACCTGAAATCAACTGGACATATAAGTGAATTTAAGTACACTTTTATCTGCTTTTTTCATATTGTTCTGCATTTAATTTATTTATTTGTGTTTCTCACTGAATATTAACTCAACTGAAAGTTGTGGCTGTGTCTCTACAGAGTACTTGTTAGAATTTCTGTGTAGCCATTGATAGCAGTGGGGGTAGTTTCACCTCATCACTGATATTCTGTCCTGCCTTATATAAGTGGTACATTTTGGGTTATTTCTGCTTATTATCTGAGCTTTGCTCCAGCTAAGATCTACCTGAAATCAACTGGACATATAAGTGAATTTAAGTACACTTTTATCTGCTCTTTTTCATATAGTTCTGCATTTAATTTATTTATTTGTGTTTCTCACTGAATATTAACTCAACTGAAAGTTGTGGCTGTGTCTCTACAGAGTACTTGTTAGAATTTCTGTGTAGCCATTGATAGCAGTGGGGGTAGTTTCACCTCATCACTGATATTCTGTCCTGCCTTATATAAGTGGTACATTTTGGGTTATTTCTGCTTATTATCTGAGCTTTGCTCCAGCTAAGATCTACCTGAAATCAACTGGATGTATAAGTGAATTTAAGTACACTTTTATCTGCTCTTTTTCATATAGTTCTGCATTTAATTTATTTATTTGTGTTTCTCACTGAATATTAACTCAACTGAAAGTTGTTGCTGTGTCTCTACAGAGTACTTGTTAGAATTTCTGTGTAGCCGTTGATAGCAGTGGGGGTAGTTTCACCTCATCACTGATATTCTGTCCTGCCTTATATAAGTGGTACATTTTGGGTTATTTCTGCTTATTATCTGAGCTTTGCTCTGGCTAAGATCTACCTGAAATCAACTGGATGTATAAGTGAATTTAAGTACACTTTTATCTGCTCTTTTTCATATAGTTCTGCATTTAATTTATTTATTTTACATTTGTTGACCGGGCTAGTCTGGCTGGATACATGTCCATTTTCAGCAGAGGCCCGAGGAGGAAAGCTCCACTATATACTGATACATTACATAAAATCAATTACTATAAGATACAGCTTATAAGGATCTAAGAACTAATTGAAAGCAGAATATTAACAATACAGAAGCATTTTACAGAAGTGTACAGTTCATAAATTACATCATTTTTACAGAAAATGTCTAATACTTAAAATACTAAATACTGTAAAGAATTCCTAATCCCATATTGTTACGAAAAGCAGGAGTAGTAATTTAGTAAGGACAAAAAAGATAGCACAT
>NC_056747.1:908190512-908258999 GCF_019279795.1 Protopterus annectens | reverse complement strand
TCGGTGTATTACCGCTGCGCTTGGTACAGCCTTACGCCGGGGTTTTGCGATTCAGTATTATCTGCCTCATTTGCATGGCATTGACTACTAATTCATAGTTACCACGCCGAACACTGCCGCGAGTCCTTGGCAACCCTTGCACCATGGTTGTGGCTTTCCATGCATACCATAGTATATTGTGACTGTGAAGCTGATATGTATTACGCTGCTGTTTTATAACATTGTCATATTATTTCATTGTTTTGCACCTTCCGCAGACATGTCCTGGGGTTCTTCTGTGAGTTTCTGTGGACATACCATTTATGTTATTATTTACATGTTATGCATGTTTTCTTTTGACATTCTCTGTGTCTTTCGCCATTAGCATATGGCAACAGTGTGATACCTGACGCTGACAGCCTTCCGTTACTCCTATGTTATGTTTGGGAAAATGTAAACCATTTTTTTTTGGTTTACATTGCCGTGGCCTTATGCTACGCCTGCGCCACTTCATGGATTGCTATGTGCCTTCATTTGCATGGTGCAACACTGCACATGGGGTGTTTAGCATACCTACACCGGTGGCGGCGTTGATCCGGTGCACGCCGGTAGTGCACGTGGGATTGGATCGTACCTGAATCGCTCGGTGGCCATATTTGGCGTTGTAACGCCTACGCTGTGCGTGCGCCTGGTGCAAGGTTCATGAATCCCGGGGAGTATCTTTCTTTTCTCTGTCAGGAAGTCATTGTATTAAAAACTAATCATCCTGATGGTAGGTATTACAACAAGAAACATTATAATAAGTTCAGCTTCTGAAACTGCTGCATTAGGAAATAATATTACTGATAGCACAGGCAATAGAATGAGCAGCACTATTAGTTCTAGTTTTGATTCTAATCCACAGCTTCAATATTTTTCTGGAGCTTCTGTTATTAAGATACAAATTTATAATGACAGAAGGTTATAATATTGAAGAAACAAAATATATGTAAAGAAAATAAGAATGTAACTGATACAAAGGGAATTTGTATTAAACTTTCCTGAGCAAAATGCATTAGTGCAGGAGTCCACTACTAGTAGAAATGTAACACTCAGGAAAAGGACGAGAACAGTAAATATGTAAGATATATTGAGTGATACAGCAAATGTGAAAAATATAAAGCTTCATAGTATTAATGTGATAAGTGGAATAATGCAGGGAATTCTAATATTGGTGAACTCACTATTAAAACCAGGTATTAGGCAATTATATTGTTCAGATAAAAGTCTCATTACAGTGTCAGCATTATCAGGATTAAAATTAGCCAATGTAAGAAAAAAGGTAAATAAGTTAGATATACCCAAGTATCAGTTGTTTGTCATTCATGCCGGTGTTAATGATCTCAAACACACTCCACTGAGTCATATGAAAAATTCAGTTATGGCAGTCATTGAACCCTTTCATGATAAGGTAGGCTATATAGAAGGTTTTTCTAACCACTTTGGCAATGTGGTTGTCAAAGGAGAGATTACTATCAACTTGGGTTCCCAGGTCCCTAATTACTTCCTCCTTACTTAATGGATTACCGCCTATGTGGTAGTTTGTGGGCACTTTGTTTTTCCCAAAGGGATGACTATACAGTTCTTGGCATTTAGTTTTAGGTCATGGCTTTGGCACTAGTTGTCCGTCTCTGTGAGACCCTTCTGGAGGATGCCTGTGTCTGCTGGAGAGTCGATTATGGCACCCAGTTTGCAGTCGTCCGCAAACTTGGTCAGCCATAGTCCTCCCGTGTTGGCCTGTACCTCTGAAAAATATATACCGATCAAGAGCGGTCCCAGGACTGAGCCCTGTGGGATGCCACTTGTAACAGGTTTAGAGTCTGACATGGCTCTCACAATTCTGACCATGTGGGTTCTGTCCTTGAGCCAGTTTGCAACCCATTTTATGACATAGGGGTTAATATTTAGGCTGGAGAGCTTATCTATGATGTCAGAGTGGGGTATGGTGTCAAAGGCTTTTATGAGGTCCAGGTAGGCTGTGTAGACTACCTTCCCTTCATCTATGGCCTTGATGATTGTTTCAAAGAAGTCTACCAGGTTCAAGAGGCAGGATCTGCCCTTAACAAAGCCAAATTGTGTAGGATCTAGCATCTGTAGTTCACCAATGTCTTTGTTTATGAGTTCCATGATGATCTGCTCCATAGCTTTGCAGAACAGGCTAGTCAGGCTTATGGGGTGATAGTTTCCAGGTTCCATTGAGACACCACCTTTGTGGAGTTGGACCACTGTTGCTGTACACCATTCCTTGGGTACATATCCTGTAGTAAGGCTGAGATTGAACAGTAACCTAATATGAGGATTTAGCTGTTTTTGGAGATCATGTAAGATGCAGCCTGGGACACCGCCTGGTCCCATTGATGCTGTGCTTTTTGCTTTGGAGAGGGTAGCTCTCACCTGAGCATCTGAGATGACAGGGAGATAACTCTCTGCTGGGCTAGATATTAGCTCTTTTGGGGGGAAAGGGGGGGAGAAGTTTGCACTGAACCTATCCACCAGGATGTTGGCAATGTCTGTGGGTTCAGTGTATTTTTTATCATTTTGGACTAACTCCGAACATATCTGGGAGTTGCCACCCAGGTTTCTAACATAACTAAAGAAGGCCTTGTGGTTATCTTTAGTGTCTTGTGCAATTTTTCTCTCGAAGCTGGCCTTGGAAGATTTTTTGAGGGACCTTAGTTTTTTGCTAGTACTGATCAGTGATGCTTTCTTATTTAGGGATTTTGCTCTATCCTGCAGTAGCTTCCTCCTTTTGTTGTATAGCTTATTTATGGCAGTGGTCCACCAGACAGGGCGCCTGCCTTTGGAGGATTGGGTCTTGGTTTTATTAGGGATTGCATGATCCATGCATTCCTGAAGATGTCCATAAAATGTGTTTATAAAGGATTCGGCAGTTTGGCCTGTAGTTTCCACTGGCCCGGGGGCTTTGAGTGAATTCACCTCAGTTTTGAGAAGTGTGAAATTAGCCTTGGAAAAGTTTTTTACTGTGGTTTTCTGGGGTGGTGGTGGGGTCGGGATGTGGATGTCCAGCGAGATTAATTTGTGGTCTGATCTTACCAATGAGGGGTGTACCTCTGGTGCAGAGCATAGAGCCCCCATGTTTGTGATGATCAGGTCCAGTATGTTTTCCCCTCTTGTAGGCATGGTGACCAGTTGTTCCATAGCATTTGAGTTTATAAATTCTAGGAACCTCTGGGCTAGGTTGTTGGGGCTTGAGTAGTGCTCCCAGTCTATGTTTTGGTAGTTGAAGTCACCCAATATAAAGGTATTTGGAGAGATCTAACCTTGAGCAGCATCTTACCCTCACCTAGAATGAGGCCACAGTATAAAGACAAAATGATCGATTTTAACAATTGTCTAAAATTTTGGTGTCATTCAAAGGGGATCCAGTGTCTGTCAGCCTGGGATGACATGCTCGACAAGCCACATTGCTTCGCTAGGGACAGCTTGCACCTGTCACCACTGGGCTTTTGGATATTGGCAAAGGCTCTTGCCACCCCCATAGTGACTTTTTTAGGCAAGGCTCAAACGTCAAACCCACCTCCATAGACAGCACAAGGAACAAGAAACTAAGGGTAATGCTACTAAACGCCAGAAGTCTTAACCTCAAGATGCATGCACTCGAAGCTCTCCTCAGTATAGAGAACATTGATATCTGTGCAGTGACAGAAACCTGGTTCAAGGCTCCAGAGAGCACCCCAGCACTACCAGGTTATACCTCATATCATGGTTTTTGGCCCCAAAACCTGGACCGAACCACAAAAGGAGGGGGAGTTTCCATATTTATCAAGGATATCTACACCTCCAGGTTAGTGGCATTGCACGAAGTATCGGAGACCATCCATGTGCAACTGACAGTGGGCAAGACTGCTTTTCAGTTTATAGCATCCTACAGACCACCCTCTCAAAGTCAGGAATCCCACTCGGCTTTCCTGAAAACATTGGAGAACATGAAGATCTCTCTGAACACCATTATATTGGGTGATTTCAACTACCCAAACATAGACTGGGAGCATTACTCAAGCCCCAGCACCTTAGCCCAAATGTTCCTGGAATTTATAAACTCAAATGCTATAGAACAACTAGTCACCACTCCCACAAGAGGGGAAAACATACTAGACCTGATCATTACCAACATGGGGACACTATGCTCCATACCAGAAGTATATCCCTCATTGGTAAGATCAGACCATAAATTAATTTCACTGGATATCCACATCCCGACCCCAACCCCAGCCCAGAAAACCACAGTGAAAAACTTCTCAAAAGCGAACTTCACACTTCTCAAAACCAAAGTGGAATCCTTCAAGGCCCCAGGGCCAATGGAAACTACAGCCCAAACTGCAGAATCCTATATAAACACATTCTACCGGACATCTCCAGGAATGCATGGATCATGTTATCCCAAACAAAATCAAGACCCAATCATCCAAAGGCAGGCGTCCAGTCTGGTGGACCCCAGCCATAAATAAACTGTACAACAGAAGGAGGAAGCTACTACATGATAGAGCAAAATCCCTAAAAGGGAAGGCATCTCTGATCAGTACTAGCAAAAAATTACGATCCCTCATAAAATCCTCCAAGGCCAGCTTCGAGAGAAAAATTGCACAGGACACTAAAGACAATCATAAGGCTTTTTTCAGTTATGTTAGGAACCTGGGATGCAACTCCCAGACTTGTTCTGAGTTGATTCTAAATGACAAAAAATACACTGAACCCACAGACATCGCCAATATCCTGGCAGACAGGTTCAGTGCAAACTTCTCCACCCCCCCCCAAAAGAGCAAGTATCTATCCCAGAAGAGTGCAGCCTCCCAAACATCTCTGATGCTCAGGTGAAGGCTGCCCTCTCCAAAGCAAAAAACATTGCTTCCATGGGACCAGATGGCATCCCGGGTTGCATCCTACATGAACTCCAAGAAGAACTAATCTCTCAAGTAAAATTGCTGTACAATCTCAGCCTCACTACAGGATATGTGCCCAAAGAATGGCGTACAGCAACAGTGGTCCCACTCCACAAAGGTGGTGCCTCTACGGACCCTGGAAACTATCGAACCATAAGCCTGACTAGCCTAGTCTGCAAGGCTATGGAGAGGATCATCATGGAACTCACAAACAAAGACATTGGGGACCTACAGACACTAGATCCTACCTAATTTGGCTTCGTCAAGGGCAGATCCTGCCTTTTGAACCTGGTCGACTTCTTCAAAACAGTCACCAAGGCCATAGATGAAGGGAAGGTAGTCCACACAGCCTATCTGGAACTCGCAAAGGCGTTTGACACAATACCCCACTCGGGCATCATAGATAAACTATCCAGCCTAAATATAAACCCCTATGTCACAAGATGGGTCACAAACTAGCTCAAAGACAGAACACACAGAGTCAGAGTTGCTGGAGTCATGTCAGACTCGAAACCAGTCACAAGTGGCATCCCACAAGGTTCTGTCCTGGGACCTCTCTTGTTCGGTATTTACTTTTTTGAGGTACAGGCCAACGTGGGAGGACTATGGCTCACCAAGTTCGCAGATGACTGCAAACTGGGCGCTATAATCGACTCTCCAGCTGACACAAACATCCTTCAAAAAGGTCTCGCAGAGACGTATAACTGGTGCCAGAGCTATGGTCTAAAGCTAAATGCCAAAAAGTGTATAGTCATACCCTTTGGCAAAAACAATGTGCCCACAAATTACCACATAGGTGGTAACCCATTAAGTACAGAGAAAGTAATTAGGGATCTGGGGACCCAAGTTGATAGCAATCTCTCCTTTGACAACCACATTGCCAAAGTGGTTAGAAAGACCTTCTACATAGCCCACCTCATCATGAAAGGCTTCACATCTAGATCAAGAGAGGTAATCATGCCCCTTTATTCATTCCTCATCAGGCCCATCATAGAATACAATGCCCCCTTTGGGATGTACCTTACCCGACACCTGCAGCAATTAGAAAGACCCCAAAAGTACCTCACCAGGAGGATCAAGGGACTCAAACAGATGCCATATGCTGCTCTGTTAAAAAACTCCAGCTCTACTCAGTTGCATACTGCCTACTTTGAGGCGATCTATGCCTGACATATAAAGCTATGTCCAACCCAGAATTAATGGACATGCTCCACCTACGTAAATCTAAATCCCTTAGAGCCACGCACTCAAGGGACTTGAACCTAAGCACAGAAATAAATAGAACATGCTGGAGGGACAGATTCATAACCCAGAGGCTCCCTTTGCTCTGGAATAGAATTCCAATTCATGTTAGGCAGAGCACCTCACTGACTCTCTCCAAGAAGAATCTTGATGAGTGGATGGGGGAATCGTAGGTTTGTACCAGGGATTACTTCTGTGTCACTATTAGACAGTGGCACAGTAAACCAAACTTTAAAAAGAGCACAGTATACTCAAATCAAGGGGTGGCATAAGCCAAACACAATCGGGCTAGGCTTATAAATGCCCCAGGGCAGATAGCCTAGTAAGAACCTATGAACTTATGAACCTATAATCAATGTATAAAGGAATCAGTGTTCATAGTTGGCTTTAGAGCCTGAACAGTGTAAATACAATTGTGAATTTAATAAACTGCTTTGAGGAGAAGGTCCAGGGGTAGCTCATGCTATTGGGCTGCAGGACTGCAGCCCCCAAGCTGTACAAAAGAAAGAAAAGTCAAACAACAAAGAAAAAAAAAATAAAACAAGAAATGTGGCATCCCAGAACTCACGCATGCACACTCGCAGCATTTCCTGAGTCCAGACTGATGCTGAAGTAGTCCAGAGCATGTGCACGGAATCCAGACTGCTGGTGAGACAGTCTGGATTAGGAAGACAGCCTCCAACAGCAAATATCCCAGAAGTCTATGCAGTTACAATTGCATAGACAGGAAGGGGATTGGACTGCAATGTCTGCAGGTTGGGCAGGAGCTTGCTTCTCTTGTGTGTGCTGCTGGATGGGAAGATCTGCTCTTGTGGGCAATGGATTGTGCTCTCACAGGTGATGTTTGAAGCAGGAATAGTGCCCTGATGGAAGGTAGGACTTTAGTTCTGGTGTGTGTGTGTGTGTGTGTGTGTGTGTGTGTGTGTGTGTGTGTGTGTGTGTGTGTGTGTGTGTGTGTGTGTGTGTATATGTGTGTGGGGCAAGAGTTTCAGTTCCCTACCCACCACCACTTGTGACATTTTTGCCTTATATTTTTGTTCTGTTCCTCATAAAATCTGTGGTTTTCTGCATTTTGAATTCACTAAATAATGACAGGCATTTGAATTTCAGACTTCATATTCTTCAGAAAGTACATGGTAACACAAAACCTTTTATTCAAGCAATTTTCTGTTTATAAGATAAATATTTGAGATTTGTCCCTATTTTTGGGACTGTATTCCCACATTATTGGCTTTGTCCAACTTTTTGTGCTAAGAGGTTGATAGCTATGGTGAGAACTGAATTCACTGAATATGTTTGGGGGCTGTATTTCCCCATTATTGGCTTTGTCTAGGTGTTTTGTGCTAAGAGGTTGAAAGCTATGGTGAGAACTGAATTCACTAAATGATGGCCATTTAAGTTTGCCTACCTGTCGTTCAAGAAACAGCTGAGTTGGCATAGTGGTATGTTGCCCTGATTGTAGTGCACAGGGTCCTGAGTTCAAGTCTTGGCAGTGAAATGCACGGTGATAACACAGCATTTTATTCTAGCACCTTTCCAAGATTATACAAGCAATGTTTAAAATGTGTCTCACGTTTTTGGGCTTTTGTGTCCCCCCAATAAATTTTGTCTTTTTCCAGATTTCTTGTGCTTCAAAGATGAGAGATACAGTTGAGTGATGAGTGGATTTTACAAGGAGCTGCGCTCTTGAAGAGGAGTTTAATGCTGCTTATGCTGAGTCTGCTCGCATCGTTAATAGCACAACAAGTAGAGTACTTGCTTTTGATGCAGAAGACTGTGAGTTCTAGTCCCACAGTATATAGATGCATTGCTGATACAGCACTGTGTTGTACTATTAAAGGGGGTGGATGCTGCAGTCCCGAGAATGTCCTCTTTGGTGGAGATACCTAGTAACAATGAACCTGTTATCAGTTTGCCATCCATTCCCTATTGCAACATTACTAGTTTGTCATTTTTTTAATATAACATAGGCAAATTATTCCTCAAGGGCAACAGGCACTTTATTTGTAGATGAAGCAATGAAATATAAAGTTGTTTGCTAGCGGCAACCTCTTCATTAGTTACAGATCTCTTTAATGTGGAATTATTTAGATGACTTACTTCTGCAGAGATTTTGCATATTTACTGATACTGGTGGATTGTAGAAGTTTGAGTAGACTTGTATGATGGAAATGTTCTGAATTGGGCAGTTTTTGTCATTATTGGTGCATGCATTTTGATTTATTGTTTACTGGAAAAATGTTCAAAACAATAAATTTAAAATGTCCTCTGACAACTGTACTGTATTATACAAGGAATATAATTTAATATAGTCAGGAAGGTGTATCATAGAACACATGTATGCTTCCTGTGCAAGGGGCCTATAATTCGAAAACAGCTCAAAGTTAATCTTTATCTGTCACTGGGCAGATTAATTTTCTTTGAATGTGGGTTTCAATGATGTTTCAATGAATGTGAGTTTCAAGGGCAGAGAAGTTTTAATGCTAAGTCTTTTTTCATTGTGAGACTGCATTGCTTTGTTCAGCAGATATCTATTAGTGTTTGTGCTGTAAAATGTAAAATAAAACTTTTAAATGAAATTCAAATCATGCACATTACAGTGTTTATGGTAAATGGGGCGAAATAGCCAAGTAATGGGACACTGGAAAAGCTGCAGGGGGGGTGGCCTCATTCAACCATGATTTTGTGAGGGGAAGGGCAGCAAACTCAGACAGCCGCAGCTGAACTATACCTCTCAAATGTCCAGACTTTTGCTGAATGAATACATTTTTGCTTTTTATTTTTGGTTTGTTCCTCATAAAATTTGTGGTTTTCTGGCAAATCATTTAGGAATGAAGTCACTAAATAATGACATACATTGAGTTTCAGACTTCATACTCTTCAGAAAAATCCATGCTAAAGCAAGACCTGTTATTCCATCAACTAAGTTTATACAAGAGCAATTTTTAGTACTGTTTGTATGTATCCCCAATATATTTGGCCTTGTCCAGATTTCCTGCATTAAGACATTGAGAGGTACATGCAAATAAATTGTTTTCTAGAATTAGGTATATCCAAACCTCTCAACTGTCCCAAATTTTGTCTCAAAATATTGTTTTCACCCTAATAATCCCTCCGCAAAATGGCAAATTTGGAAGAAAGGGTTTATATCACAAGATCAAAATGTGATAACACCGAATACGAGAACATCAAACACATAACCGCAAAAACTGAAAACTCCAAAAGCTGAGAACAGTAATTTTTTTCCCTGGGAAAAAAATTGCTGTTCCAGTACAAAACACGAAAACACAGCACTACAAACTATGTCTAATATGGGGGGTCATGCCCCCCACACCCCCCTACTTAAATATACCATCTCCAAGATCACACCACGATGGAGGAAACAGCGAAGTCATGGAAACGGCCCACCAAATTCTTTCCCTGGAAAGAATCCGATGTTCTGCGGCTTCGCTGTTTTCAGTCTTTGAGGTTTTGGGCTCAATATCATAACATTCAAAGTTTTGCAGCTTCAATGTTATGATATAGACCCAGAAGAAAACATGGAGAGTTTACAATTAATAAAGAACTGTAATGATCAGAGTTATAGATTACTTTTAATTTCAGAAATGCATGTAGATTCTCTTATTTTGTCAGCTGCTCAAGTTAACAGTACTAATATTTAAAAAGTGTCCCTTCTTTGGCAGGTTCTCAGCTGTATTGTGTGGCTATTTTATATTTTTGCATCACATTTCTGGTCCATTTTTCATAAAATTGTGTTTTTCTGGCAAATTAGTGGAAAATCATTAAAGATTGAAGTTAGAAAATAATGACAGACATTTGAGTTTCAGATTTCATACTTTTCAGAAAATTCATACTAATGCAAGACCTACTATTCTATTATCTTTCTAAGTTTATAAGATCAATATTTAAACATTTCCTTATTTTTGGGCCTTTGTCCCACTTCTATGGCTTTGTCCAGATTTCTTGCTCTAAGGCTGAGAGGTATATGAAAAATTTGTCAGGGCTATCACCATCAGCTAGAGACATTTCAAATTGTGACATACTTGTTGCACCCCACTACCCCACATAGTGACTCTGGGTGTGTCCAAGCAAGGCAAGGAGCAGTTATGCAGTGTAAGTGTACAGAGTTTTCTCCCATCCAAGGTACACAAGTACTACAGTGGTTTTTCATCTGTCCTTGATTTTGCAGAACGTTTTGGTTTTCTGTCATATTTTCATACTGTTAATTTATGCTTCTTCTTATTCAGAAAATGCATGTTGTTGCAGTGTCCATTGCTCTGTGTTTAAGTAGCAATGCTTTAATGATCATCAGGTAAGCTTGTCTGAGACTGTAAGATGCAAGTAAGCTTTAATAAACATACGGTTAAATAATTAGCAACATTGAAAGCCTTTTTGTTGTTGCCATGCAGGGAATATTTACATAACTAGATAGCGTATAAGCCTTAGGTATTGAAAAGCATATGACAGTATTTGTAATAAAGGACAGGATTACAGTATTTTCAGAAGCTCATTACATTTGTTGGAGACTTACAGTCATCTGTGCAGGCTTTACCCATAAACTAAACAGAATGCCTTTAAGCAATTTATCTTGAGCTTGTTTCTTGTTTGCTGTTCATTTTTTACTTTGATCATGTTTTCCCCATGAAACAAGTAGATTGGTATTCTCAGGCAGCTGGTCTTTTTTGGATAAGAAACATTTTTACAAGTGGGGGTATCACAGAGATTGCTACTTTCAGTATGTTACTTGGTACTTTTATACAGCTGAATATAAATTATAATTAGAACTGCAGTGCAAGGAGAATTTATTTGAGTTGAGTGCTGCTTGATTTTTATACTTGATACTCAACTCAAATAATTTCCAGTAATGTATTTAAAAAGTAATTTATTTTTTCATGCCTCACAACCTTTTTGTTTCCATCTAGATATTAAGTAAGCTGTCATGCAACCAATGCATTGAAATATTTTTTTTCTTCTACACTTCATTTTGTCTTGATTGGACTCTCATAAGGATGGTTTGGCACCCAGGGCAGCATATTTAATTAAAGTTACAGTTTTTGTGGTTTTGAGCACAGTTCAACCCCTTTCTAGTTGGACACACCCCTCCCCATTGGTCCCACCCATTCAGCTATCTCCTTCAGCCCCCCTTTGATTTGAAGTGACCAGCCACCACTGAGAAGATCCTGTCATAAAGAAGCAGGAAATAAATATTTGCCAGAACACTTCAAAACCCAACTATTCAAACACCTGTCCACTAAATGGAAATGTACCTGCCTTCACCCAACCTAATCCAATGGGGGTTCTCGCTCTGGTTCCCAAGCTCTACAACTCTCATAGTTATTTTCCTATGAGCCTAAGCTCTCAACAATTTCTATAGCTTCTCTCTAAGCTCTCAACAACTCCTACAGCTACCCTCACACAGCCCAACCTTCTAAATATTGTAAATAGCATTCTACTGTTGATGTGTGTATGTAAAGCGTATTTACATTTTCTTAAAAGGTTTGTATGTAAACTGTTTCCACATGTAACCCATATCTGTTTTCCTCAAATGAAACTGTATGATCCCTACCTTTAAGCTTAATGAATTTGTTAACTATGCATGATACTGAATGCATTTATGAGTAACTATTCTACATAATATCTTTAATATTAACTATCAATTTTATCTAAATTGTATAATGCATCTTGGAGCTTTTCTCCTCAGGCATCCACTGAAAATGGGTCAGTTTGGCCCAGTGGACTTCCCCAGTAATCAAATTGCAAATAAATAAATAAATTATCAATAAATATGGCAAAAGGGAAAAACCAAAAAAAGTGAAAGCTTATTCTTTAATTTTGAAAGGTATTTCATAATGTATAGATCACATTTTTTTATTAATGACATTGATTTTTGGTATCAGCTTCCTTGATGTGATGTTGTCTTCCCCAGTCATTTGTTCCAGGTGAATTGTCAAACAGAAATGCATAAGACACAGCATTACAGACCAGGCAGAGGTCACGTCTAATATTTAAGAAACTGAATATACTGACAATTTCTGCAAACTTTCTGAATAGTTTCACATTTGTCTACCCTATGATTTTTCTAATAAAGAATTCTGTATTTTCAATCTGTTTCATGTGGCTTGTTTAATGGCTACTTAATGCAGCACTGTATTCTATAATAGGTTGTATCAGTGATGTTTGAAGTGGTAAAATGATCTGCATGGCATGAACAGTCATTCTGTTTAGAGTAAAACAGTTTACAGAATATGCTTTTTCTGACCTGGACAGAATACAATGCTCAAAATGTAAACTGTTGTCAACCATTGCTCCCAGGGTTTAATAGTAGTGCCATTTGTTTATGATTTAACAGAGTTGTAATTTTAAGTTTTTTGATTGAGTTTCATGATACTACATTTACTGACATTAAAGGTGTGTTCATTGCTATTATAGCAGGTGTATATTTTTTGCAGTCCATTTGTTAAATGCATTACAATCATTGCCATATTTGGATATCCCTCACCATTTCCCACTTTCATATTCAGTAAGGACAAAAATAAGTGACCAAGCACAGTGACCAGTGAAATGCCACTGGTAATCCTGTTTGGGATAGAAAGGTAATACTCCACTCTGACCTTTTTTTTCTTCTGTTGAATAACCAGTGTTTTGTGCCTTGAACTATGCATGTATTTACATTAATGCTTTAAATTTGCCATTAATTCCCTTAGATGGAATGGTGTTCAGTGTTTTATTTACAGAAATTTATCTGGCTCCAGCAGGGCCCTGTCCAGTACCTCAAACCAGCATCCCACCCCCGCAGCTATTGAAGTGAATAATTGCCTTGTACATAGTCTATAGTCACTCCTGTATCCAAAAATCCTAAGGGAGGTCAGAATATATGCTGATATGAAGGTGGAAAGCACAGACATTTCACTGAAAAGGTGTGTGTCAGCCATGATGGATGGTATATCCCTTAATATGAAAGATACCAAGGTGTTCAGAAAATGGAAACTGAGATCAGGTTACATTACCAGTAGTTAGATCTTCATACAGAAAATAGACTCATCATGACATTTGCAGCACATCTGGGCCTGAGAAGGCATATAAGGCCTAATTTGATGGCTAAGCTCATTTTTGTAGGTACAGTGTACCTCACCACAATTCTTCAAGTGCTGGAGGGAAAGAAAATGCAACAAACATCCATTGTGATAGTATTCGGAAAAGAGAAAGACTGAACATAACACAAGTTTAAGAAAGTCTTTAGAAAGCTGAAAAATAACCATTTAACTCTAAACAAGGAGATGGGAATTCAATAAAAATGGAGCATACAGGGATTTTTGGTTGGTCCTCAAAGAAACAATGGCAATGCTTCTTAGACTACTTTGCTAGGCACCTCATATGAACCACAGGATACAACTTTACCAAAGAGTCAGTTTGGCATTTATGATCCAGTAAATACCTTTATCTGTCTGTGATGCATTTGCCATGGAGTTGTCTATCAAAAAGAGTTTATAGATTTTTGCAGACTTGAGTACTGCAAGTGTCATAAAGAACTCTAGCAACTTAAAAATCAAACACCAGCTGTCTGCTAAACCAAGAAAGCATGTTTCATATAATTTATGTTACATATTATTATTACACATTCAAAATACAGATCTGAATTCGCAAAGTCCAGTCTTGAAGTCTGAGTTCACAAACCCCAGTCTTCAAGTCTTTACCTTAGAAAATACTAGCAGAGATTACAAACAAATATGATGCAGAGCAGCAAGTCTAATGAGTTGTAAGTCAATACACTAAATCTGCATGAACTGCGAGCTGCTATTCTACCTGGGAGACTCAGCCTATTGGCATGTAGGAAGGAAATTAATTTGTAGTCGCAGCAAACCAGTTTCATGGAATAAACCAGATAATGACATTGAAGAAGTGAATGTCTCTAATGGTGGGGGGGGGGTATCAGTGTACTCTGACTGCACAAGATATCATGGCCTTTAAACTTCATATCAAACTCACTCAATGATGCAAGGGAAGTCAAGGTAAAGATGGTGGCAAGAAGAAATGGTCAGTGACTGAACCCCAGTAAACCAAGCAACTGTGGTAGCCAGGGTAAAGAAAAGGGATGATAGTGACATGGGGGGGGGATTATATGCCATTTTATTTAAAAAAATGTAACCAGATAAATTAGAGAATTACCTATGCTACATGCTAGGATAAGCTCACATAACTATAATTGCAGACTAGTAGATGAAAGGCTTAGAAAGGTCATAATCACTTCTTTATGAAACGGACTGTGGAGTTTTGGACTAGCCTCAGTTTCTGGGTTTCTGGTTATTAAGCCACTGAAAATGAACAGGTGAGTGGTAGAATTTAAGGAACAGTGGAAAGCTGAGGGCAGTCACAAATACCTATGTTAAGACTGACATCCCCAGGTAACAGTAGTTTCTTGGGACTGTGGAAGATAGTAAGTATATATTTATTTATTTATTATTTATTTATTTATTTAAATTTGTTGACCGGAAGTGTCCGACTGGACATGGGTCCATTTTCAGCGGAGGCCCGGGAAGAAAAGCTCCACAGTAAAATAAACAGACAGTAGTTACATTGGATTACATAGCGATTAACAATTTAACATAGAAATTACTTACAACATATTTACAGATGAAGAACATAGTACATCAGTAGATAACTAGAATCTTTATCTGTGAAGTACATAACGGGCATTAACAAATGTAACAATGAGAAGTTCCTGCTGTATAATAAGTACTAGGCTTATGAGCATCTGAGCTTGCTATAATCATGGTAGTTAGTGGAGTGGAAAGAAAGGTAGTGGTTGGATGGGGTGGGTGATATTAGAGTGGGAGTTGCAAGGGCATAGCCAGCGTGTTTTTAGGTGCGCTTTTAGTAAAGTTTTGAAGTTGGTGCATGATGGTACGGAGGTAATTGTGGGTGGCAGTGAGTTCCATAATTTGGCTATGGCGCAAGAGAATAGTGCTTCACCAGCAGAGTTATTGGCTTTAGTGATCTGCAAGTGATTTTTGTTGCTGGATCTTAGTGGTCTGGTGGTGCGATAGGGTTGGAGTAGGTTCTGGAGGGATGGGACATTTAGTGGATGGTTTACTAATTTGTTGGCAAGTGAGAGTTGATACCACTGAAGGAGGTGAGGGAGTTCAAGCCAGCCCAGTTCAGCAAGTGAGAGACAGAGGTGACTACGGTAGGATGCCCCTGTGGCGAATTTGGCGATTTTGTTGTAGCAGGTCTCTAGCTTGTTTAGATCACATTGCCTTAGGTTGGTATATATTGGAGAGGCATAAAGTAGGGTGGACATAAGGTGGGAATTTGCTATTGAAATCTTTGCTGCTTTGGTGAGAAATTGTTTATTTCTGTATAATGCTCCTAGTTTTTTGTGGACTTTTTATGGTCATGGATATGTGAATGTCAAATTTTAGTTTATTGTCTATTTCCACTCCTAGCAATTTGGTGTGTTCAGTTGGGTATATAGTGGTGTTGTCTTTTGCTGTGATGTTAAAGTGAGAGTTGATTTGAGTATGTTTGGTGGGTTGGAAGATGAGTAGTTTAGTTTTGTTTGGGTTGAGTATTAACTGGGCATCGGATAACCATGTTTCAACAGAGGAAAAGGCTTCCTGTGTGACTTTTTGCAGTTTGGGTAGGGACTGGGCTGAGCAGATGATGGTCGAGTCATCTGCGTATTGGATGAGTGTGCCATGTTTGGTGGCAGAGGCTAGATTATTGGTGTAAACAGTGAAGAGTAGGGGTCCAGGGATGGATCCTTGGGGAACCCCTATGGAGACAGGTAGTTGGGGAGATATGTCATTCTGCCATACAACGGATTGTTGGCGGTCAGACAGGTAACTCTGAAACCAGTTGGTGACTGATTGTGAGAAGGATAGTTTATTGAGGACAGAGATAAGTTGTTTGTGTGGGACCATGTCAAATGCTTTAGATAGGTCTAGGAAAGTAGCAGAGGAGAGATGGCCATTGTTTTTATGCTGAAGGATAGTGTTAGTGAAGGAGAGTAAGGCAGTGGTGGTGCTATGGTTTGGTCGGAAACCATGCTGAGTACTGGAAAGGAGGTTGTTAGTAAGGAGGTAGTCTGCGACCTGAGAGTGTATGCATCTCTCTAGTATTTTGGAGAGTGGAGAGAGAATAGCTATGGGGCGGTAATTGGTTATATTGTATTTGTAATTGTATTGTATATGTATTTGTTTATTTTAATAATGTTTATGTTTAGTAATGTTTAATTGTATATTGTATTTGTAATTGTATTGTATATGTAATTGGTAATATTATAGGTTGTATGGCAATGTATGGTAATTTCTGTCTTGGTAGTCTATGACTATGCTTTAAAGTTAAACTAGCAGATCTTATAATGCATTCTTCAGTTGAACTATAATCACATTTGCATTAATTTCTCGGAACTATGCAGTATTTTGAACGTTTATGTGCAAAGCTGTTAGAGACAAGCAGAGACGTGACGCAGCAGAACAACATGATTAAGCTTAGAGGAAAAGAACTGCTAAAACTGGTTTTCTTAATAAAAACTGACTTTTGGAAAGCACTCTTCATTGCAGTAGCAAGTATTTACTTTGCCCAGCAAAGGAAAATGAAAGTAGGTTTCTATAGCAACCTGCTTTCTTACTTTACGATTGCAGTATCTTGAGAAAATGTGCAAGACAGGAAAAGAGACACACACACACACGCACACAAAAGAAATTATAGTATGTAATAATAAAGAATTGAAAGAATATTATCACCCAAAAAATGAAAGTATGGATTGTGTTTGCAAGCAGATCGCTGTGGGACTGGTGGTGTATAATGTTTCTCCAGTACTTTTCACAAATGTCTCTGAGCTCATTCATTTTAAGGCGAATGGGCTTCGTTTGGAGAAAGGCAGTGTATTCATCATTATACCCACATGGTTATTATACCAAATTGTTACTGTCTCAGTAGTGCAGAAAAGCATGAGTATTTAAAACAAAGTGTTACAAATTCTTGTGTGTTATAAAGATATAATATGACATGCAGTTCTTGAACTGCAAGAGTGAAACAGAGACATGATATCTACAAAAATGTAGGAAAAGACATACACAATAGTGTAGTGTTTCTCTGAACACTTGGAGGAATTTAATAATTGCCTCAAAAGTGAAGATTATGAATGTTTTATGAGGTCAACACACTCACCATATGCCCAAAATTAGTGCACCTATTAAGAATCTGTCTTATGTTAGACAATGTCGCTGTGTCAATTGCATTTTTGCTATTATATGAGGGCTTTTGCTTAGTGAATTAGCGTTTATGTTTTGAAGAATTAAACTATTACTTTAGTGCGAAGTTTTGAAGTATTTTGTTATATTTTGCTACTGAAATAAAAGATTGTGTGACGTAAGTATCAAAATCAGTGGCATATATATTTGTGAGGTGGTCTTTTGCATTTACATTTGGTGATAGCTTCTTCTACTCTGCAACTAATTAGCATAATTTGTATTTATTTGTTTTATGTACAGATGAACTGTTAAATAAACTATTCTGATGTCATATTAGAGCTTTGAACTTTACCATAACAAGCTTTTAAAGCTTTTTCTAATAGTGCATAAAATATATATATTGACTGGAAATTCTCAGTCCAGTCATCATTGTCTATTTAATACATGGATCAAGACAGGAGGCTTTGCACCTAGAATCAGACATCTTCTATTTCTTGCTCTGTACTTGTCTTAAAAAATCAGAGGAAATATTTTCTGGTGATTTAGCACTTGCATTGTTTGGTTTGCTGAACATTTCTTATAATATTGTTAGTGTATATGAAGTACCTGACAACACCAGCTACTCACAGTGTCACATGAAATGGTACCTGGTACTCAGTTGATAGATGTATTTATGACAGTTTTTTTACAAGAATTACAATATTTTGTAGTGTTGGATGCGGTGATGGTACGATGGTAGCATTGTTACCTCACAGCAAGAGGTTCTCCCATTCGATTCTCAGCGTGGCTTGGGAGTGCCTTCTGTGTAGAGTCTGCATGTCCTCCCCATGGTTGGGTAGTACTCGAAAGACATGCATGCGTAAATGGGCGTGCCTTCATTGAAGGTTGGCTGGGCATCGAGCTGGCATCTTGGCGTTTCGTAAAAATCTACTGCCAATCATTAGCGGACCGGAGTTCTGCTGTGGCGACCCCTTACCGGGAAAAAGCCAAAAGACAAACAACAACAATATTTTGTAGTGTTGCTGAAGAAGAAACAGGACTTTTAACAATGGATGTCACATACTTAACAAGGAGCTCACATCTGCTCTTGAAAGTTATTGCATGCTGTCCTCCAGACTTTTATTAATGAATATGGTGACTTTTCTGACAAAACAAAAATCTAGTTATATCTCATGCTTCTCACAAAAGTTAGTATCTATGTAAAAATAAGAGCTGTGTCATTCACAAAATGTAAACAAATAGTGAAACTGTTTGTTACAATGCCCAACAAGCATTGACAGCATTCATCAGGTCAAGTCATAAAATGGGTTTTGTAATTCACAATACTGAATCGTGCTCATGCTGTTATATACAATTTATAAGCAACTTAACATATTTTACTATTCATGCAAGATAGACTCAAATATCAACACCATGCAGTTTTGCTAAAGAGACACATGGCTGTGGAAAATTCACTGTGGCACAGAAAAGCACACAATACTGTGCCCTGTGCCTATAGCTGGAGTAACCAAGTGCAAAGGGAGCAATGACCCCAGGGACCCCAAGGACACTATGCCTACTGTTCTTTGTTTGAACTATAATCATGTTTGCGCCCACAGCAAGAAGTCCAGTGGGCATGTCAATAGCAGAGAAAATGGAGTGCCCAGTGGGTCATACCTTTATTAATGTGTCATGAAAAGTGATGAATGTGAGGTTTGGCAGTACATACTAATATAACTACAACTAGTAGAAGTTTAGAACTCTGCAAAATCATGAAATAAATGCTGTACATTGCTCTAGTCACATTTATGTCCCAATTTGTGTTTTAGTAGATAGTCCCTAGACACATTGTCTCTGCTATAGGAAATAAAAGGCATTGTCTGTGAAAATCCATTAAGTTTTGTTCTTGCTAACACATGGTAAGAAATTCACTGATATATACAGTAGGCCATCGTAACAACACTTTTGGTCTTTGTTGCCAGGCCAACTGTTTGTTTATCTGTGCAAGAGAACGGTTATACAGGTCACACTCAGTCCAGTTCTACCCTGCACTTGCTTATTCCAGCTACAGGCACAATGCTGAAGCCTCCTCCATGCCTACATTGAATTTTCAGCAGCCATGTCGCAGACTTCATTTCAGCCAACTAATTGTCCCACAGGGAAATGTTTCACGGCCTTTAAGTCTGAACCCATCAACACAATTTCTTCATCTGATTTTGAATGTTCAGTTGTTGCCCTGCAATTAAAGTGATTGCTTCTTGAAAACTTTATAAGTATATCCATAATGTAAAGTATTAACTTACAATATCTCTACAAGTGTTATCAACACTTGCTCAAAAATTCACCTTGTCGAAAAGGGAAAAAGTATAGCTGACCAAAAATCTGGCTTTTTTTCTATGTAGGATCACAGTATGCTGGAGATTGGGAAATTTCCTGTTTTGCACTGTAGAGCCATCTTGAAGTTGGGATATTTAATTAGCAGGAGATGTGGAAAGGCTTCCCCCCCCCCATGCAAAAAAAAATGTTTTTCTTTTTTTTTCTTTTGATATGCAGATAATCAGCTGTTTGTTTTCAATCAGTTGCAATTTGATGTTTTGCCTTTTCAGTATATGGATGCATATGCCTATATATATATATATATATATATATATATATATATATATATATATATATATATATATATATATATAAACAATCCAGATTAGCGGGCAAGTACCTGTGGCAGTTTTGTCAGCTATCATATATAGTTTAAAACAATATATGCCAGGCTCTTTTCAGCCTCATATTTGTTAAAATATTCATTGAAATGTGGAGAAATTGTTTATTGTCTCACAGAAAAGTACAACAGTTTGGAAAGTTTCTGTTTGTAGGCATTCCACACATATATTCTCGATGTATTTCTAATCTATTACGCTTCCTCAGGCTACCTTTCAGTAAGCTATAACCCAATCCAATCCATTATGGAATTACCACAGACCATATTAGCATATTGTGATGCATTCTTTGTGGGGTCTATGTATCCCTCGCTGCACACCTACAAAGGTTTTCACTAAGATATCCTTCTTCCTATCACATTCAAAAGATATGTCACTAAATGAATTGACACTGAAGTACAAAAAGGTGTATGTGCAGCATGTATGAATGTTTATGTGTGTGTGAGCCCTGGGATGGACTGGTGCCCCATCCAGGAGTGGTTTGCTGACCTACACTGGCTGAATGTGGGAATAGCTTCTAGTTTCCTTGTGACCCTGAATATGATAAAGTGGGTATTAGAAAATTAATGAAAAGTTCACAACTATTTAGCAATAATATATATCTCCACTGGTATTTATTCCACAGATATGCTTTGTTGCATTCATTTATTCCACCACCACCTATTACATGATGCTGTTCTGTTATTTCTGATTTGCACTGTTATGACAATATTGTGTAAATTATGAAATGGAGTACAGCTCCATAAAACTGGGCAAAAAATGTTAATATTTCATTCACTAAAGACACCATTCCTGTATTGTCACCAGAAAGAGGCACTAGTGCCTACATGCTTTGCCTCAATAGCAAATATATTTATTTTATTTTAATTTATTTTATTTTATATATTTACCTTTTGCCAACCAGGTTAGTCTCACAAGGTTTTTGGCCACTTTTCAAGGGACACCTGAAGTAGTATGTATACTACTAGGAGAAATTTGGCCAGGGAATTGGTTAACTTCCCCTACTTGGTTGAGCAGGGGACACATTTCATTGCTTCACTTCCTGCTTCTATTCCAGGCACAGTGATGGCTCAGAGAAGCAGGAAGAATTATGGTAGACAAGCAAGGAGACTGCAGCAGCGTGGACAAGTTGTTTTCATAACAGAAACAACTTTACTACAATGAGATTGCAGAAAGAAAAAAAATGTGCAGGTGTGTTCAGATGTTTTACTGGGTATGAAGGCAGTCGGGCCTTCACAAGAGGAAGGAGTATGCAGTGCAGAGGTTAAGAAAGCAAGTCAGTCTTCAGGAAATGTAAAAAGGTATATCAAGAAGGGAGAGGAGGTCACACGTGAAATAGTGAAGGTGGTCGAATGTTTACAGGATTCTGAAAGGATTTTCCAGCAGAGGTTGTCCAAGGATGAAAGCAAAAGCCAGAATGGATGAATTATTACAACCCTCCAGCTGGAAGGGTTGCAGGATGTTGTATTGCAGAACTTATTACTGCAGAGTTAACTGGCATGCAAAAATGTTGTTTCATGGACAGATATTATGGAAAGATTACAGGAAGAAGGAGAAGAAACAGTGAAGGAGAAAAAGAAGTCGTATGCAGCTAAGGTAAAAGAGGGAGAAAGAAGAGAAGGAGACCAAACCAACATTGAAGAAATACCTAATAAGAATAAGTAGCAAAGTAGAAAAATGACTACACAGCTATGATATATAATTACACCATTGGGTACTACTCCACAACAGGTTAAGAGCATTTATACATATTAATAAAGGCACTTTTTGTAATATATTTTAGTCAGGACATTTATGGGAAATTTTTGGGGACAATATGAGATAAAGAAAAACTGTAACCCATGAAATGTTATGTTTTCCAAGTATTTAACAGAGAAATAAAAAATAAAATATTTGTTCAGTTTTGAATGGAGGTTGAAAAAGAGACATTAAAATATTTAAAAACTATATAAAGAAGTAATGGACATTACTAAAATGTATGACAGTAGAGGGTTGTGGGCTGGGGGTTGGGAACGTATTGTACTAAAAACTGAAAATGAAAAAATTGTACTCATTTCAAGTATTTTAAATGTAGATGGGAACAAAATGTGCCATGAAATACTGGGGTAATAAAAACTTATTTTTTTGTGGAAAAAGTGGTCTTTAATTAATAATTGTGATAAAAGGAAATATTATATTTGTGGCAAAGTGGGTCATGATGCAAAAATATGTGTATTGAAATGTTTTAAATGTGAAAAACATAATTTATGGATCGATTATATGGAAAGTATAGAAGAAAGTAAGGAAGGAGGGAGAGAACACAAGAGACTGAGCAAGAGTAAGAAATAAAGAACAAAAAAGTGCAAGATATACAACAATAGAAAATGCTGAGATAGAAGAAGAAAATAGTAAGGCAAAAAGCAAAATAAAAAAAGGGAGAAATAAAATGATGTCAGAAATAAGTGAAGAAGAACAGATGAATTGGGGAGCAGTAAAAGGAAGAAAAAATCTAAAAGAAAATAAGAAAAAAAGTATAATAAGGTTGAGTAGAAATAAGAATATAAAGAAAATAAATCAAGCTGAGGATATGTTATTAGTATAAAGAATGTAAAATAAAGAATATAAGTATTAGAATAGATGGAAAACTTGATATGGACACGATTATTTTTTCAAAGATATAATATTAACAGAATAAGAGAGATTACAAACAGAAAAACATATTATGGGGTAAGATTATTTGTAATATAAGGAAATAAATCTATTCAGGCATAGGAATACTGTGTAGAAAATTAGTAAAGAATTTGGATTTATCCTTGGCTATATTGGGTAGAGTAAGAATAATATATATAAAATGGAAAGGTCAGGTTTATAGAATTACAGCAATCTATTCATATGTGACATAGAAAGCAAGAGAGTGTATGTTCAATGGAAAATTTTAGATTATGTAAGTGTAAACATGAATTTGATACTAGTGGAAGATTTGAACTAAAGAAAAAAAGAGGGTGGTGATGTAAGAAATTTGTTAGAAGTGATCAAAAATGGAAAGCTTTATATATGGAATAATAAACTGTAGATATACAAGAAAAGTAATTAAAGAAATATTATTGTATTATTTCAGAAAGTTTGAAGATAATACAGGACGGACAAAAAGTACCAAATTTTATTTGATCCTTTGTCAATTTGGATAGAGATTCAAGAATGAAATGGATACATAAAGATAGGTAAAGGTATTAAGAGAATAAATGAAAAAGAGTTGTATAAGGAACCTATAGAAATGACTAGACAGTTATGAAAAGATCATGTAGGAATGAGAAAATTTTATAAGAACTGGACATCATGGTGGATAAGTTTTAAAGATATGACAAAAATAATGTTACATGGAATGACAAAGTTTAAAAAGAAAAGGGAGGAAAAGAAAATATGATGAAGTACGCAAACATGCATTTAATAATTCTGGTAAGAAACAAGAAATATTTTTGATAGCTAGAAATAAATGTATGAGATAAATCAAGGGAAGATCAAAAAGCATATATTTAAAGAAATATACTTTCTACAAGAGAAAAGGAAGATATGGCACCTTATTTGAACAGTATAGTTAAAGAAAACTGAAGGATAATAAGATAATTAAAATGGAGAAAGTATGAGAAGTCAAAAAGAAATAATGAATGTAGTAAAAGGATATACAGAAAAGACATTGAAAGAAAGATAAAAAGTGGAAAGTTAAAAACCAACAGAACAAGGTAATAAAATTTTGGAAAATTAATTAACAATGGAAGAGGTGGATAATATATTAAAAGTGGTAAATTTAGCATAGGCAACTGGGCCAGATGGGATAGAATATAATGTATATAAAGATGTATTAGATTGACAGAAGAAATATTTTATGTGAGTGTTAAACGATTGGTTAGAGGAAGGTTTTGGAAAGGAAGAAACATATACTGGAGCTAATGAAACTGATATATTAAAAGGGGGAAAAATAAGACATAATAAATTGGAGATCAATAGTATTTAATAATTCTGACTACAAGATTTTTATAAAAATAATAGAAAAGAGGTTAGAAGATAAATTAAAATATTGGAAGATACAATATTTGGAAGAAAGGGAAAAGGAAGTCAAGAATTACTAATAATAAGAGAAACTGAAGATATAATTAACAGAAACAGAAGTCAAAATCATGGCAGGTGATTTAAAGCATTTGATAAATACAACTTAAGCTTTTATGGGATATAATGAAATAATATAACAAGTGGGAAGGTACAAAAGATTTTTGTTAAAGTGCATGAAAGAAATATGGCAAGGCTGTTAATGAACAGATGGTTAAGGCAGGAAATAGACATAAAAAGTCACATAAGACAGGGTTGTCCTGTGCAGTAGCTAGTAAAACAAATACTTCATTAAAGATGACAGAATATAGGAGTATAGAAGAAATTAGACTATCGATTATGTTCTCATACATGGATGATATGGTATTAATAACAAAGAGCAGAGAATGGATGAAGGAAGCTATTGAGACACTTAGTAAATGTTTGAGGGCCATAAGCATGAGCATAAACACAGATAAGATTATAGGACTGGGGACAGGGTAAGACAGGGCATATTCAGTTTAACATCAAGAAAATAAAAATATTGTGCATAGCATTTGGCTATGAAATAGCAAAAATGCAACAATGGAAAGATACAATAAAAAATAAGACATATGTGTTTATTTTGAAAGCATTTAAAATATGTAAAAATAAATTATATTTAAGAAATTCAGTATTATTGGGAGAGATTACATACTTGAAGGACATTTTTATAATCCCTATAACATGTGACAAAAAAATAATGACAATTGTGTTTTCCTTTATATGGGGATCCAGACTGAACCCCATAAAAAGAGGTATATTATGTGTTAAGAAATAAGAAAGATTGGGATTGATAAATATGGTGGTGTGTTCAGAGTCTTCATATAAAGTGTTGAGATGGATGAAAGGTGACAATGGGTCATTAATAGGTGTAATATTGAAAGAAAAATATTAAAAAATATGGTGTATGATGAGTAAATTTAAAAGATATAAAGGAGCTGTGAATGGGGAATTAAAGAATATCAAGAAAAAGTAATATTATGGAAAATAAAGATAACTGATGTAAATGAATAAAGGAAAATCTGGTACTTTATATAATAAACAAATATTGTGTATATCCATGGGGAGAAATTGAGAAAGAAAAAATAAAAGGCATAATTGTCAGAACAGAATGTATAAAAATATGTAGAATGTTCTATGGAGATTGTCAATAAGAAATTGCCAGTAAAAGCAAATATGCCATATAAAAAAATGAAGAAAAATATGCAATTATTGCGGTGAAGTTGAAACAACAGAACACGTTTTCATAAAATGTAAAGGGTGAAGAGGAATTGTGGAAAAAGTTATATGAAGACAGTTATTTGGAAGGAATTAAGCACATGGAAACTATTAATACTGATATGTTGGAATACGGATACTATAAAGGTAATGGAAGGGAATGTGTAAAGAAAACAGATAAAAATGCTTTACCTAATATGGACTATATGAAATGAAAGACCAAATGAGATCATGTTTAATGGAAATGGATATTGGCATAAATATTACAAAAATAAGATTTTGTTTGTGGGGCCATAAAATAATTGCATATGAAAAAAAAAATATATATATATATATATATATATATATATATATATCTATATATATATACATATATATATATATATATATACATATATATATATATATATATATATATATATATATATATATTTATATATATATATATATATATATGGGTCTAGGTTAGAAGATCGACAGCCGACATCACCGACACGGATTAGCGGCCAGACGATCGACACTCGGAAGACCAACGCTACGGATGAAAATGCCGCCAGGGATAGTGACTTGGAAAGAAGGCTGTGTGAGTATGCGGTGGTGACGGACGTTAGGTCGAGTAAGGTAAGTGTGGATAGTGACAGTCTGTGGGGATAGGGGTGGGTTAAGTGAGTTAGGGTTAGGCGTGGGTTAGGTAAGTGTGCGGTAGTGGTATTTTTGGGTTAGCGGCGGGTTAAGTGAGTTACGGTTAGGGGGCGGGTTAGGTAAGTGTCCGGTAGTGGCAGTTTTGGGTTAGGGCGGTTAAGTGAGTTAGGGTTAGGGCGGGTTATGTAAGTGTCTGGTAGTGGTATTTTTTGGGTTAGGGGTGGGTTAAGTGAGTTAGGGTTAGGGAGCGGGTTAGCTGAGTGTGCGATAGTGACGGACCTTAGGGTAAGGGTTTGGGTTAGGGTTGTACATAGTTGTGTGTGTGAGGTTTAGTGTGGCTTTGTGAGGATTTCGGTGTGCTTGTCTTCTGTGTGTGGTTTTTGGATAAGGGGATGTGTTTTGTTAGTTGATTGTTGTTATTGTGGTGTGTGCAGTGTATGGGGTTACGTGTTTGTGGACCGTCGGTTACTTGTTTGTCGGGCATGTGAGGTGTCGTGTTTATGGTTTGTCGATAATGTGGTGTCGATGTTTCTGTTGTTGGTGAAAGTGGCTGTTGATCTTATGACCTAGAACCATATATATATATATATATATATATATATATATATATATATATATATGGGTCTACTTCTATTCGCTGACAGCCCATTTCACTGAAACCCATTTCGTTGACAGCTCATTTCATTGACAAACATTCTAGGTGGGCAGCCCCACTCAATGTGGGGACTGTGCTCCCCACACACCCCCAACTATATATAACAACTCCACAGTCGCACAACAGTGGGGAGGGGGGCAAAACCCAGGTTTTTGCCTTGAATACTTTTGTCAATGAAATGAGCTGTCAACGAAATGGGTTTCAGTGAAATGGGCTGTCAGCGAATAGAAGTAGACCCATATATATATATATATATATATATATATATATATATATATATATACACATTTATCTAAATGATGGAAAATTGTAAAACATTAGAAATAATTGTAAATAGTGTATAATATGTAACTAATACAAATGTTGTAAATAATGTATTTACTAAAGGACCCCTACTGTTTTTGATAGGTGCCATGAGATACCATCAAATCAAGCAGATGGGCTCTTACTTAAGTAATTTAAAAAGCATTTCTAAATCTTTCCATTCTATATGTGTTTTCATAGAAAAATTACAAGCTAAATACTTAAGTATAGCAATGTTAGGAGTGTCACTTTAAGTAGTTCAAGTTAATTATTGAAATGGATTTAATTGTTTCTTATGCTGAATTGGCTTCATTATTTAAGGCTTTTAAGTTTATATTGGACTGTGTAGTAGCTTTATTCATTCATTTTAAATATGGTTGTGAAGAAGTCTACATTGTAAATGCATGTAGATTAAAGTGCTTAACATATTTTAAACCTATTTTGAAGCTTGTAATAAATATATTTCCTTGTGGACTGTGGTTTATTCAGCATGGATAAAGAGTGAACGATTTCCTTATGAAGTATTGGCATCTATTATAGCAGCTTTTGACTTTAGTAGTTTTGTTTTTGCTGGTTTTGTCTTTGCAGTTCCTGTAAAGTTGAGCATTGATCAGAAGGTAGCTTCAGAAAGAAGTGTGGAAGCATTGTTCTGCCTAGTGGGGGTGGGCATTTTTTTTGAGGCAAGTGTCAAACTATGTGAGGTCCACATTGATTTTTTGGGAGTTCAATAGGAGGCCAGTTTCAGACAGGCAGTTTGTTGATATGATGAAGAAGGCCTTGGTGAGTCAAGGGATTACAGCTGAGAGTTTCTTAGCTCATTCATTCTGTATAGGTAGGGCTTCTGATTTGACTCTGGAAGGTGAATTTAGTTGAAATAATAAAGAGGGTTGGAAGATAGTCTTAGTATGCATTTTATCTTATATTAGATAGCTTAGTTTGTAGCAGTTTAACTATATGTTTCCTTTTTTATCTTATATAGTCAGGGATTTAATGCTGGTGAAGCACAAGTTTCCTGAAACTATAGTAATTTGGGCAGCGATAATTTCAAGATTAGTTTGGAAGGAGGCAATGAACTTTAAAGCCATGGAAACTGATTGAAAATTATTTTTGAATTATAGGGTGGCTAGGGCAACTTTGGCTTTGGAATTTATCATTTTAGATCACTGGAACTTTGATGACTGAGATCCTTAATCCTCTCCTACTAACACTCCCTTACCTATCTACTGTTATCTCAAACTCTCCAGAACTTTTGTTTTACTTGTGCGTTTCTTGATTACTTCTGCTTATACCCTTCCACATCTATTTCCTGTTCCAGCACTAGTGACATCCAGCTTCATTGTTAAGAACAACAGTCACAGATGCTTAGACTGAATATTAATAGTACAGAGGATGACTACTGATGTCCTCTTGCTATATTTATAGCTTGACTTTAATGGGAAGCTCCTGAGTCATTGTCTAGGTTGTACATAATTATTAAAATAATAATGTGGCTACTACAGTAACTGTAATAGGCATATAATTATTAGAATAATAACCCTATTTGTTAACCAGATAGGCTCACTGGACACACAGTCCCTTTTCAGGGCTTACCTAAGAGTAATATCTGTTAAGTGACTTGCTCAAGGTCACACAGTAGGCAGATAAGGGCTGAGTGAATCAAACCCTGGACAACAGAAACTACAGCTTGCATCCATAACCTCTGCTAGCCAATTCCAAGAGGTGCCGAGTAAGAGAGAGAATTATTTTAATTTTGTTGGTTTTTAAAATAAATAAAAAAGATGCACTTAAATTAAGAATACCCAGCATCTGATATAGAGGTAAATTACTATGGTGCTGAGTGTCATCAGGCTCGGTATTTTAGGCATTAGTGGTCCAGCGTTGAGCAGTATCTGCTGACATTCTATTTCCATGTTATTAACAGTCACTGCTGCATTTATTTTATGTTGTCAATACCTGATATTGTTATTACACAGAAGCATTTAACAAAATAGAGAATTCAGTGTGCACATCTATAGGAGCATTTAATAACAGTAGCACAGTTGCATACTCTGGTTTAGTTATCAGTACATTTATCCAATATATATTTTTTGTTTGTTTATTTAAAGATCTTTTGCAACAAGTTAAACAAATGACTGGTTCTGAACAATTTTTTCATAAACTGTAAGGAATAAATAGGGAAGAAGAAATTAAATTGTTTAATAGCTAACACTCCTAGAAGAATTTTAGTGTGTTAGGTGATGAGTTTGCACTATGTATTAAGGACTATGTAGAAGAGGAAATGATACCATCTTGTAAGTACAACATCTCAGAAAATGTGACTAGAGAAAATAAAATGATAAAAGTAGCTAATTTGTTGAAGAGCATGTGAAGAGGGTGCTCAGTTCCTTAGGGGGAAATAGCCATATCCATATACAAAACACAGAATGATGTTTGACAGTCTAAAGAATGTGTTTAGGAAAGCAGCACTTTGAACGGATGCTCAAAACATGGTATAGAATAGGGAAAGGCAGAATGAGAAGTCAATGTGTGAAGGTGCATTGGGACTGTGGACTGAGGAATACAGTAGGATGTCAGTAAAAGGAGGCTGAGGAGGTTAGGTAACATTTCATATTACGGATTAGAGAAAGTGTATAGATATAGCTAATGGGAGAGATACATTGGCTAGTAGAATTATGGAGAAGCCAGGACAGGAAAGATTATAATGGGGTGAGTTTCTTAAGTGATATCTCACAGGAATCACATCACAATTAAGATGTGAAGTGGCAGAAAATGTACAGTACAGCAACAAGAGATTGGAGATTATATTAATGCAGAGAATACTTTAGACAATATCCCAATAGATTGAAGGTTAATCCATATGAGGTCCTGGATAAGGAAATAAGGAAAACAGCATTCTAGTATAAGATTTTACAACAAAAGGAATTCAATTACTACCATTTCTTTAGTCTCTGTCAACTTTCCAGACCACTAGAAACTATTTGTAGTTATTTCTTTTCAAAGACAAGAACCAGCCCATTTGATAATTGAGATTTATTGAGCCATTTCCTTGGTCTTTTACAAATCCAGAGTCTTGAAAAAAGCCTTTTTACAACTTTGGAGGCAACGTGTCTCTGAGGCCAGCATATTAAGTCAGTGTAAGATCTGTGCCTAACAACCAGAAGTACAGGAAGGGTGGGCAAGGGGGGCAGCCAAACCAGGGAACAAGGTGTAAGTGAATGTGACTGAAAATACCGATTGGTCAGGAAGCATCACTTAAGCAGTATGCTCATAGCTTTCAACCTTTTAGCATGAAAAATCTGGACAAACACAATAGTAATGGGGAACACAGGGTCAAAAATAGGTACAGATTTTAAATATTGCTCTTATAAACTTGGGAAGTTGCAAGAATAATAGGTTTTGCATTTTTATGCATTTCCTGAAGCATATTAAGTCTGAAACTCAAATGTCTATCATTATTTAGTGACTTGAGTCCTCAATAATTTTCCAGAGAAGTACAATTTTTTTTGAGGAACAGGCCAAAATGATGAGGCAAAAATCTGGACATTCTGCAAAAATCTAGATAGTTGAGAGGTATGATTATGCTAAAAAGATTTTGCTGCCCTTTGCTTGACATACTTGTCCTGGTCAAGATGAAGGAATTTAACTGCATACATGCTGCCTTACACTGTTTATTGCAGTCATGTATCATAGTCCTTTAGTAAGTGCTCCTTTTGTCTGACGACATTCCTTTTTCCTGTTACTTTACAAGTACATTTGTACTAACCATATTTTAACTGTTTATGGCTGAAAAGGGATCTATTTGTGCTAGTGCACCTTATTTTAAATGTAAGTATAAAACAATCATTGCAGTTATATTTTTGTACTAGAGAGAGCTAAGGGAAACCTTGGGAGGATGCAGCTTTTTGCAGTGATGAGATACATGTGCTTTCTTGGCAGTGATCAATCTAGGCTAAATATTTGCATGTCTTACAAGGTGGATTTCTATATATTAGATTGTAGCAACACAATGTGAACTGTGAGATCCATCAATGTATTTCAGTTGTCAAACACACCACCCATCTGTATACATGCACCATACTGGAGAGTTGTATTCATATGCTGATCTTACCATAATGAAACAAAACGTGACATATTGTATCTTATCTGAGCATCCAGGCCATAGTCATTTAATTTATGAAGAATAAGAAATGCATTATAAATGCAATTTCACTTATACAGTCATGTGATAGACTTTATTTAATTTCCATCAGTTACTACATGCTGAATCATTTAGGCTTTTTATTTGAGGAATAGAAATCTTAAAATTTTCAAAATATGTAGTTAAACGGGATTAGAATCTTAAGAATCAATGCAGCATACATTTTGTAACAATATGCCTTGCAAAATATGCTAGTATGCCAAGCTACAGTTCTCTCTTCAAAGCCTACACTGTATAGTTTTCTTTAATGAAATGTCAAATTACAACCCAACTTGAATTACTTTATCAAATATTTATACTGCATCATATAAAAAAACAGCTGTTCTTTACAATTCAGTGGATTTGAAAAACTTTTTAAGGGTATCAGACTCATAATTATGAGCACTCAGCCATGCTAAAGGTGCAGTAATTTATTTTTGTGGATACACATCCTGCGTCAAGGACAGACATGTATTCCATATACTGCATAATTACATAGCTACATCTAAAAGTTAACTAGCCTTTGGTCTATCTAATTTCAAGAGAAGTGTGGCTTGGATGAACTGGAATGTGGCAGAGAGCATTCGTGAGAATTGTCTACATGCTAAGCCTTTTAACTTTCTGGAATAAAACATGGGATACAATGGGAAATTATTCGCACTTCTTTATGAAAATAGAATTAAAATTAATGTAAGCTAAATATTTTGTGAAGGACCTACTTGAAATGCCTCACAGGATCAAAATTAATACCTCAGTAGAATTTCTCATTGCATCACAGAAATTCTGAGGTCAAGGTTAAGGCACCAGGGTGGAATTCATCAATCTGTTTTTCATTGCACATAGAACTTCAACACCCATTAAGATTTATATTGTCATTAGCTTTCTGAAATTACAGTCTTGAACAGTATAGGTATCAGAAACACATTAAAATAAATAAATAAATAAATACATAAAAACTATGTGATCCTAGGCCCTCTGACTGGGCAATAGTTGAAACATATAGGACATGTTGAAGGTTGAGACTGAGATAAAAGGTGCTGTAATGATACAGGCTGTATAGCATGATATCTGCTATCTACCCCATGATACCTACTGTATGAACAGCCTAAATATTTCATGACCTTATATAATTTTCATCTTGCATAAGAACCTCAAACAATAAACAGTACAATTAAATATATAGGTGTCCGTTTTTATGAACTGCTTATTTATGCAGATGTATAGGTAGTGGAAATGAATAATCTTTCGTGTTAAGGAAGACGCAGTGAAGAATAAAAACAATAGTACTGGGAATGGGTCATGTAAGGACTATAAAACTACAGTTAGAAAAATCATGATGATATGAGAATGAGGTAAGAGGAGGGTACAAAACTACAGCTCCCAGGGGCATGACTTCTAGGGGAAGGAGGTGGGAGGGGTGTAATGCAAAATTACAGTGGCCAGGGGCATTACATGCTGAGGTGAGAGGGTGTACTGCAAAATTATCACTTACAGAGGAGCATGACAACAGGGGAGATGGGAGGAGGATGTACTCTAAAATGACACATACAAAGGATACAATGGGGTGGGAGAGGAGTACTATAAATATACAGCCGGCAAGGATATGACAATGAGGGATCTGGAAGGGGAAGCAGTATAAAACTAAAGCTGTTTTGTTTACTTTTGGTAATCACAAATACAACTTATGTACTTTTTTTTCTATGAGTCTGATGGCAATAAATGGCAATTGCAGATGAATTTGTTTGATGTTTTGTGTTATACACACTCACTGACAGTTATTCATTACAGACACACTCACATACGCACACATATGTGTATGGGTCTAGTTCTGCAGACCAAATTTACACTTAATTGAGTTTTAGTTTACTGTGACGACAACAATGAAATTTCACTAAACTGAAACTGCTCATTACCAATTTCCTTTTTATAGGGAATGGAGACACTTGGACAACACATGGAAATTTGCCCTTTTCCCCACTGTAGTGTGATCCTGGAGTTGGTATATTTATTTAGGGGAGTGCATCCCCTCACATTGGGGTGTGTGTGGCGTGTAACCCCACATGTGGGAGGGTTTGACATACTGCAATGTGTTTTTCTGGTTCAATGTTTTTAACAAGCAGTTCAATGTAACTGCTTGTTACGTTTTATATGTAGCTATTGTTCTGATGGCTACCAAACATTCTAGTGATTACTGTACTATGCCACCAAGTTTCCTGTAATACTATTCCTGCAAAAAGCAAATGCTTAGTTAGTAGCCAACAATACAAGTATTACATTTTTCCAGGGAAAGAAACACTCCTTGACCAGCATTCTTATTCAGGATAATCTAGCATTGTTGCCAGTATTTTAAAGTAAAACAGTGTAAGAACTTTGATTTGTAGCCCTCACATTATGGTTTAGTGGAACACTTCAATAAACTCTGAAGTCTATGCTCAAGAAGGTCATGGAGCAAAATGATAAGAATGGGGATCAGTTACTTTCCTTCCTCCTTTTTGGTGTTAGACAAGTGTCCTGAGCTTCAAAAGGATTTACCTAATTTGAATTATCATATGGTAGACATCCCCAAGGCTTATTGGTCATGGCAAAGAAGACATGGCTGGAATGATAATGCCATTTAGACACATGAGCTTTATAAACTTGAGGAATATATGCAAATGGCACAATAGATACAAAAGAGGGGGCACATAAAATGCCAGACTTAGAAGACTTAAAAGGGGTTGGGGTTAACATAATTGTTAAGGTGTTTACCTTGCACATGCAAAGTACAAGGTTTGAGTCTCATCATGGGAAGCATGGCTAAGCTTAAAAAAATGCCTCTTGTGGTCATTAGCCTAGCAATCACCTGTGAACGTAAAACAGGAAACAAAGTGTTACTATTTGTTTCCTCTGTTGAAGATACGGTCCTAGTAAAATGGCAACACACCTTTGAGGTGGTAGAGAAGCTAAACAAACTGAACTACAAAACAAGACAAACTGCAGAGATGAAGAGCAGATATTTCACATACATGTGTTAAAATCATGGAAGGAAGCTAAAGCTTCTGCACTCAGCCTGTGAGCTGACACAGATACCAGTTAAATTCCATCCCTGCTGTCAAATAAATGAAACATTGTATAAGGCTCAGAAACAAGTAGTAAAAGAGTTCTAAGAAGTAAAAAGATTTTTTCTGAGTTATTTGGTAGAACAGATTTAATAAAGCAGCATATTTTAACTGTACAGGGGGAAGGTATACCTAAAACTGTATAGGATGCAAGAGTTTCAAATAAAAGTACTGCATGGAGAAGTGAGAAAACATTTAAACTATGAGTTACTGAGGCATCCCAAAGTGAATATAACAGTCCAGTTGTGTTGGTCCCTGAGCTGGATGTTTCCATATCCATAAGATTTTATAATTATTTCTAAAACCTGAATGACATATCCACATATGACACTTATCCAATATCTAGGGTGGAACAGCTTACAGAGAGGCTAGTTAAAGTAGGATTTCTAGTCTTTTTTTATTATACTGTCTTACTCTTTGTTCTTAAGAACTGTGGTGGTGGTGTTGCGGTAGCGTTGTTGCCACACAGTAAGACGTTGTCCTGTTTCTCAGCTAGAGCGTTTTCTGTGTGAAGATGTGTGAATGGACGTACCTTCATTGAAGGTTGTGCATCAGGGGTGGCAACTCGGCACATACAAATCTACTGCCAATCATTAGTGGACTGGATTTCCGCTGTGGCAACCCCTAACTGGAAAAAGCCGAAAGACACAACTCTTTGTTCTTAGACTTCCTATCACTTTTCAAAGGCTCAGTAAAATGTCTGAATTTTCACATCAGTTACTCAGCAGTACATCGATACATAGTAATTTATTCAAAAAATTAGGAGTCACATTTATCCAAAGTTCAGGCTTTGAAGGGCTTTTTAGGACAGAATATGCAGTCAAGGATGTGGCTAAGATGGTGACCAATTAACAGCACTGATTTTTATCTATGCTTCATTTTAACATCTTTGACCGGATTTTTACAAAAAAAAACTCAAATAGAATGTTTCAAAACTTGATGGATTTATAGTTGAACATCTGCTGAAAGATTTACTACAAAAAATAACAAGTTTGAAACTCTTTTAATTGCTTTTTCCTGTGAAGAAAACTGGAAAGAATTAATTCTCTCAGAATGAGCCACTCTAAGCCCAGTGTGCAGGACATTACTATAAAAATAAGACATACAGGCTATACTAAGCAACATCAGTGAGTTATCTGTAAAGACAAATAAATTAGAAAGCAAAACTGACAATTTTGAAGAATGTAAAAAACAAGTTGAAGTGCTGAGTGAACTTTTTAAACAACAATCATCACAAATCTCGAGTATAGAAGAGGCAGTGTCTGATTTTGATAGAAGATTATCTGAAAATGAGAATAACACTGAATTTCTTCTGAAACAAAACAACTTATTCTGGGTAAAAATAGAAGAAACAGAGAAGAGATCTAGAAGAAATAACATCAGGATTTATGGGATTCCTGAAAAAGAAGAGACAGTGTGATTCAATTTGTTAATACTTGGTTGCCTAAAACTTTGAACTTGACTGAAGCTTTTTCCTTTGGCATCAAAAGGGCGTATAGATCACTTTCTAACTCATCTTTAAAAAAACTCCTTCTCCAAGGTAAGTGATCGTAAGATTTTTCTCAAGTCAAGATAAGGATTTAGTTTTAAAAGCTGCATGGACTCATTATCCAGTTAAAATTAAAGAAACCACTATAAGATTTAACCATGACTGTTCAACATTAGTGATGTCAAAGAGAAAATCACATGCACCACTTGTTAAAAGCTTAAAGAAAAACAATATTAAAGCACAGAAATCTTATTTCCAGCAAAAAAATAAGGATTCACCATCCAGAAGGAAAAATTATTTTTAACTCCATGGAAGATACAATGGATTTTATACAGAAAAATAAAATCTAAGAAAAGCAGAAGAAATGGACTGGAATCAACTTCTTTGAAGAGAAATGCAGCAAGAGATGTTTGGTTAATAAAAGGCAAAAAAGTAAAAACCTGAAGGACAAATGAAAATCAATGTATTTCATGGTTATGAATTCTTATAATTTAAAGAAGTGCTTGAATAATTATGAACAGGTGCTGAATATTACTTTTTACAAGGTAAATCATTATTTCTTTCTTTCCCTACTTCAGCTGATTACTAGTTCCCTTTTTAAAACGTTAGAGTTTGATTCTTTTAAATGTATGAAATTAAAGCCACTTATTTTTATTTAGAGTTTAAAAGGTTAAACTATTCATTTTATTAAAAGTTAATCATTATTATGATGAAACTTATGTTAGGTGACACACTTTCTGATATCTTGGCATAGTTGAGTAATGTACCATTAAATATAATACAAGATGCAACAACTGACACTAAAGAGGCATGCTAGGTTACATTCTGGGTGCTTAAAATGAACCAGTAGTGTGCTACTGATAGTATACTTGACATATAGTAGCACCCAGGAAAGACATGCTAAGTTATAAACAAAGTATAAAAATATAGCTTTTCATAGGATTATAGAAGATTACTAGGCTATCAACCTGGAGGTTATTTTAAGCCTAGCCATTTCAACCCAATGTAATACCATAGTCAATACCCAAGATTGCATTTAGTGATGACTGCCCATGTCCAGGTGGGTTGTTGGCACTACCCCCAGTAAGAATTTACGATGCCCCATCCAGGTGCTCTGTTTCACATGAATTGGTAGCCTGTTCCAATATGGCAGTTGATGGGAGATAAATCTATCCCTGCAGCATGTCCTATTTAAGTCACAGGTCATATTTAAATTCCTGGAATGGGTATCCCTAGACCCATTTGATTTATGGATATGCAGTAAGTTCATTAGGTTTCGGTCTAGGGTTGCTCTGTAGGCTAGGCATAAGCCTCCCCTAAGAAGTGTATATGATACGGAGTATAGTGACAGGGATTTTAGTTGGTCCATATAAGGCACGTGCTGGAAGCCTTTGATCTACTTTGTTAGAAACCACCGAGGTCTCTCTAATTGCTGTAGGTGCTTAGTATAGTACATAATGAGTGAAGCATTATACTTAATTATGGGCCTGATAAGTGCCGAGTATTGGGGGGATATAACTTCTTTTGCTCTCAAGGCAATGCCTTTACTAATCAAGTGAGCTACATGGAAAGCTTTCCTTAAAATGCTAGACACGTGGTGGTCAAAGCTAAGTTCATGATCAACCTGTGATCCCAGGTCCCTTACCACTTCATGGGCACTTATTATCATGTCATGGGCACTTAGAGTATTTTTATTGATTTGATAGTGTGAAGGGACACTGTTTGTGCTGAAGGGAATGATGATGCATATCTCTGCATTCAGTTTGAGACTGTGACTAATATACCAGTCGTTGGTCTGTGTGAGACCATCCTGTAGTATACTAACATCATTTGGGGATTCAATGATTGCACCTAGTTTGCAGTTGTCTGCAAACTTGGTTAGCAACAACCCTTTAGTTTTTACCTGAATTTCTGAGAAGTATATACCAAACAGTAGTGGGTCCAGCACTGACCCCTGTGGGACACTGCTGGTAACAGGTCTGCTTGTTGATGTGGAATCACCCACTTTGATAGTGTGTGACTGCATGGTGAACCAGTTGGCAACCCATCTTACAATGAATGGGTTTACATTCAGTTTGCTAAATTTATCAATAATGCCTGAATGTGGGATTGTGTCAAAAGCCTTTGCCAAGTCGAGGTATACTGTGAGCACAGATTTGCCCTCATCACTAGCCTTGGTCACGGTTTCAAAGAAATCCACCAGATTTAACAGGCAGAATCTGTCCTTCAGGAAGCCTAATTGGGTAGGATCCAGGTTTTGGAGGTCACCCGTGTATTTATTTATGAGGTCCATAATGATAAATTCCATTGCTTTGCAGATGAGGCTGGTCAGGCTTATGGGTCTATAATTCCCCTGGTCTGTTTCTAGGCCACGTTTGTGGAGGGGAATAACTGTAGCTGTTCTCAATTCCACAGGAACAAAGCCTGTGGTTAGACTATGATTGAAAAGGGTGCTTAATGGTGATGCTAGTTCATATTTTAGCCTGTTTAAAAGACAGCCTGGGATAGCATCTGGTCCCACAGAGACCAAGTTCTTTGCTTTGGACAGGGCTTTGAGGACATGCTCTTCAGATATGTAAGGTGGGGGGGGTGGGGAGGGTTTGTTGTAAGTTAGGAGCGGATAAGGGAGTGAAATTTTTGCCAAACCTATCTGCTAGCAAGTTTGCTATCTCTGTGGGGTCAGTGTGTGTGATACCATTGACCATCAGTTCTGCACATGCTTGAGTCCTACTCTTTTATGTATGTAGCTGTAAAAGGCCTTATGGTTATCATTGGCAGTACTTGCTAGGTTCCTCTCAAAGGTGTTCTTGGAGGATTTGACAAGTTGTCTTATTTGTCTGATAAGGCTGTCAAGGGTGCTTTTCCATTGTTGGATCCTTGTCTTAGTTTTCTTGGACAACAACTTTTTGCATTTATTGTGGAGTTTGTTGATGCTTGAAGGTGACTGATTTGTGGTCAGTTTCAAATTAATGAGGGTCCAACAGTTGCAGCAGTGCACCTGTTTGACATGCTGGTGAGGGCCAGATCTAGAATGTTTGTTCCTCTTGTCGGGGTATGGACAGTTTGCTCCAGAGCATTTGAATTCACAAAGCCAAGGAACTTTTCTGCTAGTGAATTTGGGCTGGACTAGGTTTCCCAGCTGATGGTGGGATAATTGAAATCCTCCATAACAGTGTGTTTGGTAAAATGTGGATAATAACCAATGTGTTCTGTACAATTTGGATTGTCTTCAGCTTGATTAACTAAGCTTCATGCATGTCGTGACCCATGGAGGTGGATTGATAACTGGCTAGGTCTTGAATGTGGGTCTTACCCACATAGCCTGGACCTGGAGTAACTCTATGAAGTTGTCCGGTCTAACTAGACATGAGGTGAATTTATCTCTAATATAGATTGAAACACCTCCTCCTTTGGTTTTCACACATTCATTTTGCAGGCTAAAGATGGGGAAGGCATGGTACCCTTGCAGGGCTGGGGTATTCTCAGAGGTCTTAAACTAGGTTTCTGTGACTGCACAGACATCCACATCTTCTAGTGATTGAAGTGCTTCCAGGGAGTGCAGTTTTTGGTTTAAGCTCCTAGCATTTAGCAGCATGACCCTTATTTTTTTTTGATTGGTTAATTTCACATTGGTAATGTTTTTGAGACTGTGCTTAAAAAAGGCACTATGGGGGAGGCAAGAGCCTTTGCCAGCAGCAGAAAGCCTAGGGGTGCCAAATGCAAACTGTCTCTGGCAATGCAGTGAGGTTTATTGACCATGGCTTTCCGGGCATACAATAACTGGATCCCCTTGGAATGACACCAAAATCTATGCCAATTATTGAAATCAATCATTTTTTGTTTATACTGTGGAATCATTCTCGGTGAAGGTAGTATTGTTGCTCAAGGCTAGTGACATAACTGCCTGGGCCATATACTCAGAGAGCTTGACTATGTCTCTCTTCATATAGTTCAGTGAGGTACATCTGTCATCATTCACGCCAACATGAACTATGACAGTTATAATGGTACTTGTTGCTGACAGACCTGAGTGCATGCGTGATTTGGTGAATCCTGGCACCAGATAGTCAGCTGACCATGACTTTCTCTTTGTCCAACCTGTTGAATAGGACATCCATGTGTCTCACTATTGAGTCTCCAATGACAAGAAAATTTGTTTTTTGAGTGTTATGACTTATGGGCTTGGTGGCTGAGAGACTGGTGTTGCTGTGTGTCATGGGTGCTGTGGAGACTGTGTTAGCTTTAGCAAACTTGTGTTTTGGAGGTCTCTGGTGGTTCAGTAAGTTTTTCAAGAGAACCTCCACGTGGATTTACATGTTTGATGAGTACTATGTGTATGAGTAGTGGTACTATGTAAATATGTAGTGGTGGGTGAGTTGACAACCTTCTCTGTGTTACTGTTTTGAGTAAGAGAGAGCATGGATTCTAGATTCTTGGTGTAAATACATCTCTCACATTCTGTACTAGACTGTGTTATTAATAGAGGGTTGCCTGTGTACATGAGGCAATTGCTACATTGCCTCAAGAGACCCAAGTCAACAAGGTTGGCAGGAGAAACAAGGGTAGTCCAACTGTCCATAATGCTAGGCTGAAGACTGTTATCACTAGGGGTGGCTTTTCAGAAATGATCATGGAGGTGCTTAATGAATGGATATTTCTGTCTGAAGTTTAAGGGAAAATTTGTTGAATTTAACTGTCTGGGTTTGGCGCACAGTTGTGCTGTACTGCATGGTCCTGCATGACACACAAACTGGCAGAAACCTGGTCAGATGCAGGGCCTAAATACTAGAAACTAAAACATGAAAAAAAAAAAAAAAAAAAACACTGACAAAATTCAAAGGGACAAAATTCAAAAGGTGGTACTATTGGAATGATATCAAATGATTAGAGCAGCATTCATGCTTTTGCAAGTTAAACCTGGATCACACATAACTGTCATTCTTTTAATGCAATTTTATATACTATGTCTCCTTTAAAAATAGCAGTCTGCTTTATATTAAACATCTCATACAAATAGTGCTTACTGAATCATTAAATGTTATTTCTTTGAGTGCAGTTGCTTTTTAGTGGTTGAGATATTTTGAGATTGTTTTTGTTGATTTTTGGTGGTTTGGAGGGGTTTGAGGGGTTGATGTATCGTGTGGAGGTGGCTTGGATTCACTTGCAAGTATTTTGTATGAATTGTAACTGATGGACTCTTCATTGTCAAGCCTTTATCATGAAAACCAGCTTCAGACAATTTAGAGTCATGAACAATTTTGTGATGCTACAGGAGTTCTGAAAATTTTAAGAACTGTCCATGTTACTTTTTCCTGTATAAAAGCAAATAAACATAATATTTTGAATCATATGCTAAGATGCCAAAGAATACAAATTAAATAAGAAAAAGACAGTGAATTGCATTCTAAACCACTGTCAGTTGTTACATAACTCTGAATGCATGCTACTGATAGTATACTTGACATGCAATAGCACCCAGGAAAGTTATGCTATGTTATAAACAACGTATAAAAAAATAGTTTCTTACATGCATAAAGTTATTGTTAGAATGTTATCAAACAGAGTAACATTCACACTTTTACAAGTTAAACCTGGATCACACATAACTGTCATTCTTTTAATGCAATTTTATATGCTGTGTTTCATTTAAAAAATGACAGTCTATTTTATATTAAACATCTCATACAAATAGTGCTTACTGAATAATTAAGTGTTATTATTTCTTTAAATACAATAGCGTTTTAGTGGTTAACACACTTTGAATTGTTTTGTTGTTTTTTTTGTGGCTTGGAAGGGTTTGAGGGATTGATGTATAATGTAGAGGTGGTTTGAATTCACTCATGAACATTTTAGTGTGAATTGTAGCTGATAGACTATTAATTCGCAAGCCCTTGTCATGAGGACCAACTTAAAGCAGCTTAATTAGAGTCATGAGCACTTTTGTTCTGAAAATTCTAAGAACTGTCCAGGTTACCTCTTCTAGTCTAAAGATAAATAATCATAATATTTTGAATCATATGCTAAGATGTCAATGAATACAAGTTAGATAATAAGCTAAATACAGTTAACTGCATTCTAAACCACTGTCAGTTATTAAATAGTTCAAAATACTTGCAGTATACCAAAAGGATAGTTTATATACTAGCCTATAGAATGACACTTCTGATAACAAAATTTAGAATTGCGTTTCTCTGTTATTGTCTCTTTTTAATGATAATGAAACTTAATATCTCAGAACAGTTTATTATGGAAAGTTTGAATCATAAAAGGGAAGATTTTTCAGATGTTTGTCAGATACTATTAGAGATAACATTTAAGGGAAAAATAGGGCAGATTCTAACAGTGGTCCTAGGTTAAAGAGCATCAAATATATAAGTTTAAATATAAATGATCTATTATATAATAACCTACACTAGAATTATAGCTAGAATATAAAACCTAGGACTATAGTAATAGTGCAAGACATAATGTACAAATACAAATAGAAAGAGTTCAGAATAAGTAAATATGTGTATAGTTAAAGAATACAAATCTGTTTCTAAGTCTATTAGGTTGTCATAGTACTAAAGTGCTCACCTTATAGGCACAATGTTTGATTATCACATGAGGTAATTGAGTGGGCTTGGAATGGCATACAAGGACAGTTAGCCTGGTATTAATTTATGAACTTATGATCCTACAAACACTTTTATCCATAAGAAATAAAACAGAAAAAATATAAAATCAATCTGACCTATAAATTAATACAAATGAAAATAATTGACTTCCTCCCTATAGTAGACCAGGGTGATAATGTGAGGTACAGGAAAAGATGATTGTAGAGGTATTCAGTCTGGCTAACTTATAATAAAGATTCTGAATACCTGTTTAACTTTTCTTATTCTTGATAACTCACTGCCAGGCTTTTTTTAAGATGATGCATACTAAAAATACGAGACACACTAATATGAATCAGAAGCATGAGCTAAACATTATTAGTCTAATGGAGACTTTGACAGGTAGTTTGTTCATCAATAAACTAGGAATACGTTATTCCATAGTAAAATGTTTTAGGGTTATATCATTTGGTGATTTTTATTTGTTTAAAGGTTTTGTTCATAGGCTAAAGATTTCATATTGTTATATATAAAATATATACTAAGTTCTCTACATAAATGTGATTTCATTATACCTGTGTTTTTTCTCTTTTATATAAATGTCTGATTTTAAATGCATATCTATTAATAATGGATTGAATAATCCTGTAAAGAGGGGGAGTCTGTTCAAATACTTACAATTATATAAAGCTCAAATAGTATTTCTACAGGAAACTCATTTACTTAATAAAGATGTAAATAAACTTTCATTAAAGAATTATTTGGTTTTAGTAGATTCTGGCTTTGAACATGAAAGAAGAGGCACTCTCATTTTATGGAAAAACTCAGCAATAATGACTGAAGTAAAAAAATAAATATGTTGATAAAACAGTATGGTAAGCATTGTTATAATTGAGTGGAACCAAAATTATATGTAGGGTCTATATTATAACAGCAAAAGCTTAAAATAGCGAATGCTGTATAATCAACCCATAAAAATTGAAAAGGCAAAATGTCGAACACACAGAACAGCATTTTTTTTCCCAGGGAAAAAAAATCACTGCTCTACAAGAAAAAAAAATGAAACACAAAATAAAGTGGGGGGCTTGCCACCCCACACTCCCCGATGTGGGGGGCTGTGCCCCCACACACCCCTACTTAAATATACCAACTCTGAGATTGCACCACAGTGAAGGAAATGGAAAAGTCCCAAAAATGGCCCAGTGATTTTTTTTTCCCTGAGAAAAAAAATCGCTGTTCTGTGTGTTCAGGATTTCACGGTTTCGAAAATAAAAATAAAAAACGAACTTTCTATCATTAGTCTTGATTTAGATAAGGCTTTGACTCAGTTAATTGGTCATACCTCTTTAAAACACTTAAAGTACATAATTTCTCACCTGAGATGATGATGTGTCTTTCGGCTTTTCCCGGTTAGGGGTCACCACAGCGGAACTCCAGTCCGATAATGATTGGCAGCAGATTTTTACATGCCAAGTTGCCTGCTCTGACGAACAACCTTCAATGAAGGTACACCCATTCACGCATGTCTCCACACAGAAGACACTCTAGCTGAGAATCGAACAGGACAACGTCTTACTGTGAGGCAACAACGCTACCGCAGCACCACCACCGCATTAATTTATAAGTTATACAATAACTCTTGTGCTTATGTTAACATGTTCTTTTCTTTCTAATTATTTCAAATTACAAAAAGGCACAAAACAAGGCTGTCCATTACCACCTTTACTGTTTGCATTAGCTATAGAACCCTTTGCTAATAATATTAGATCCAATAAGAACATCAATAGTATGAAAATAAAAGTAGATTTTAAACTAAAGATTCAACTCTTTGCTGATGATATTTTACTAACAATAGGAAATGCAGAAAATTCATTGGAACATATAATTAGTTCTATGATTTGGTTTGCAGAAATCTTGAACTTAAAATTTAATCATAATAAAGCAGGTACACTATTACTTTATAAAAAAATAAAAAAAAATCATACAAAAGTATTCTAACTTCAACTGGAATAGCAATCAAATGAAATACCTTGCTATAACCATTATATCAAATAGTAAATAAATTATACAAACTTTCAGTAAGTTGTGGATAAAATTTTAAGTTTAGTCACAAATTGAAACAAATTCTTCTTTGACATGGAAGAATGACTAATGCTTACTAAGATGGTAATTCTCCTTAAAATATTGTCTTACAATCTAAATACTAATAAGGTGAAGAAGAAGCATCTATCATTTCTTTCTTATATCTCTCAGAAACTAGGGCAACAAAATATAATGGATTTCTCTTTGGCTTGTTGGCTGTCTAGTTGTATATCCTTCATTTACCAGAAGAATAAGAGGAAATTGTGAAAGATATGACAACTTACTGAATCTTACTCCATAAGAATTATTTTTATTTATGTATTTTTTCTACATCATGTCTCAGATAACATTTCCACAGCTGCAGCTTGGTGCTCACTGGCTACCATTGTTAAACACTACAAACTGGGCATTGCTTCCAGGTCAAGTCTTTCTCTGAGGTCATGGTGATTAAGATATGTTTCCATCGGTCATCCTGCCAGAAGGTTTACTTAAGACTAAACTCTCAGGGGGCTCAGCTAAGAACTCTATTGAAGAGGGTAATGAAGATCTTTCTTTTGGTACATGTGAAAGTTATTTACTTTTCATAGAATGAGATCTTAAATTTATACCTAACATTGGATTTGCTTAACCAACTCTTCCTCCATCCTGCTGTTTGGGTAGGGAAAGGTGTGTTGTCTGAGTATATACATTATGTTTCTATTTGCTTGGTCAGAAAATGGAGAATGGGGAATGGAGAAGAAAGGTGAAAGGTATTATGGGAAGGGGCCATGCGCAAGTGCATGACAAAGTCTTATTCACTAAGTTGTCCTTGTGCAACATAATTAGATGTTAACAAACACTGCATTTTCCATGCAAATCTGGAATTAGGATAGGTGCACAATGTTTGTTTAAGTCAATGTGAAATTCTTTCGATTTGACTTTGAAAAAATATGGTAACCTGTGGCACCCAAATAAGTATATACCAAACAGAATACTACCTGAGTTCTATAAATAATCTGAAATCAGTATCTGTCAGCTCAACCTGTTCCATAGAGGTTAACAATCATACAACCCCTCACACCTATCTCATGCACGTTTGGTGTTACATCTAGTCCAACTCATTTTCCTCTTCTAATAACTATCCTGCTCTGTGTACCTTCTGCATCTGCTTAATTGTGTTTCTCTTCTGCTATCCCTAATAAACTCAATTTCTTCATTCGTAAATTACTTCATTCGTAAATGACAAACTAAAATTGTCCTGCCTCTTTAAAATTATAGATGTTCCATATCTTTTTGCTTTCTCATAAGGTTACTTGCAAAATATGGGATACCTCTGAATATGTAAACCACTCATTGCCTTGTATGACTGTCATTTTCTTGTCTCTATATTACTGCTTATAACCTTCATTTTGTTTAATGGCTATATTGTGAGATTTTTTCCCCAGCTCTCCGTTTCAAAAGGGTTTTGTTAGACAGTCTAGCCTGTCAACAACACACAAAAAGCAAATGAACACAAAAATAAAATATTGCATTTCTGAAATACAGGCAACTTACTTTCAGTACATCAGAAGGTATTTTTCATTGTATATAAATATTTTTCTGTTCTGATGTCATTTCTGAGAAAATGATGTGAAATGTAATAATTTTATTTGAGGTTTGCTTTTGTCATGATTAACCATTGTTTGTTTCTGATGTTAAACATTTGGTAATATCCCCTAAGAATAATAATACCTATAAATGTGTAATTTTGTCATTTAGATTTCTGACATTGATAGTACCACCTTAACCTCATTGTTCAGTTTAGTCTGGGGAATTATTTAAAGTCTGTCAGATATCTTGTGAACGCCAACAAATTCTAGACTGATTTATTACGGTTCTTATTTAATTAGTGAACACCCATGGGGATGACGTGAAGATCATCATTACAGAAAGCTGCATGTTACATATAGCACATTGCAGTATATGTGACATTTAATATCTCGATACCGTCTCCAGATGCCATTAAATGTTATATTTTCCAAAGCCAAGTTGTCATGCATGGCGAGGGTAGCATGTGATTAAAAATAAACATACTGTTAGTCTCAAGATACTTTTAAGGATTGCCATCTGTTATGTTTTTAGCAGAGAATAATTCTTGACATTATTTCCTTGCTCATGTGAAGCATAATGTTTTCTTTTCTGTGTAGGTCTGCAGGTTTTTTAATCATGTTCATTGCATCATGTGTTTTAGTCTCTGCAGCATTACTTCATTGAATATTAAGTCTGATGAGTAATCTGTCAGTCTTCATAAACATGGAATCCCCCCACACTATGGCATTACAAACCACACCAGTTACCTTCCTGCCTACAATGAAGCACTGGAAGGTCACTGTAACTTTCAACCATTACTTCCTGTAGCTTTTGACAAAATCTAGTTATAATTTCATATTTCAAACAAGTGCTGTTATCCCTAACAATGTAATTATTTATATAGATTTTTTTTTATTTACTGTGGTTCATTATTAATGTCATTATCGTGATGTTTAAATGATGAGAAATAGTACTGAATGAAAGTATACTTAAAGGTGAAGTGCATTCTCTCCCAGATTTCCTTTATATTCACACATTTTGTACAGATTTTTGTTTGCTGTTCTTGGCATTTTGTATAGTGTTGTTAGATATGTATATGCAAACTTAATATTTATTCTGTTTGAATACATAATTCTAGTTATGCTGTGCTCTATCCTACTGTATACATTGATGTATTTTATGCTCTTTTTGTATCTTTTGGCTAAAATCGGTCCTTTTTCTGATCTTTATTGTAGGTGGCTAAGAAGTAACTTTACACAGTGCGGCTACTGCTTGAACCCCAGCCCTTTGGTCAAACAAGCCAAAACAGCAACTTGTCTGACATTTAGTTTCCGGTCACAACCAAGCACATTATTTTATGTTATGTTTTTAGTAGTGTAATGCTGCCTTCATTATGTAGGTCTTATGTCAACCAACATGCATTACTATATTGTGTAAAAGTGTATTATTATGGCTGTTTGAACACCCATGGTCACAATACACTGTACGTTAACAGCAACTAAAGCTGTAGTATTAATGATGAGAGCATTTAGTGGTAAATTCTTTGCGTCACAATTGCCCTTCTATCTCAGCTATTAGGAGCAGATGTATACTTAGTTATCCATGCTGTGCAGTAAACTGATTGTCTCTGCTTGTGCATTGTCTATTCCTGCTTCACTTTCAACAGTTCCTCTGTCACCTCCCAGTTTACCTCCTTTATACATTCTTATCTAATACTGCAACACACCCTTACCAGCCCTCCCATTAAAGTAAAATAACATCAGTCATATAAAAAAGACATAACTTCATCCATCCCCAGCTACCACATTAGATGTACTTTACCAAACACTACTATCCTATACTGCTGAATATATTTAAAACATATGCACTCCACTGATGCAAATGCATTTCCCTCAGGCATCCACTCATCACCTTTTATGCTACCATCAATCACTAATCCCCCAGTAATCCACTCTGTACATTTCCCATCATTTTTACTGTTTCTGACCTTTCGATATTCTCTCTTTACTAACAATTACTTCTGTGCTTCTCATATGGGTACACACTACCTTTTACCAACTAAGCCTACCTACCTGACTCAAATTTCAGGCACATACATCTGCTTATATCTATCACATGCACTCAGAACAGTTATTTTCCATCTCCTCAATACGCTTCTTTAACAAGAGGTATCTTTTAACTCAATGCAAAGAAAGTGTATCCATGCCTGCTGTCTGTCTATAGCAAATCTGAGTCTCCTCACTTTTGCATAACCTTGTTACTCTCTAAACATCAAAGATATGGAGATATTTATCCAAACCCTAGCCTTTCCACCTCTCCTGCCTTTTGAACCTGTAACTCAAACTCTACTGAATATACCATGATACTTCATTCCCCAAACAACTCTGTCTTTAAACTATTTCACTTAAATATACAAAAGAGGCTGCAACAAAATAACTGAGCTCCATTCCTAGAAGGCATAAGCAAAGCATTAAAGACACTGAAATTTCTCTACAGAGCTGTAACGTACTTTGACTAGGCCACACAGTTAAAACAGGGTGCGGGGTGCTATTCCCAAATTATTAATGTTGAAATACTGATTACTACACTTCATCTAAACCTGATGAAATCTATCTGTCTCATAGTTAGATATATAGATATAGATATAGATATAGATATAGATATATAGATATAGATCCCTCCCAAAACAACCCTCCATACTAGAAGACATCCTCTCCTGGGTATCAGCAAGCAACCTAGAAACCATCATACTTTGTAAAGTCATCATTACATTTCAAGTAGCAGAGCTTTACTAAACCTGAACAACTTTACATAACTTATTGAAGCCCCAGTCTGTTTTAACAAAACCTCACATTCTTTCTCATCCTTGAACTAGACCATTATACGTCACTACAAAAAAATTCCAATCTGGCACACATAATGTCAAGGCATTCAACTCAACTTATGCTATTAAAACTTACAATAAGAATCCATTTGTTCCCTGCAATAATACAGTTCACAAACTAACAAATTTCAACATCAACATTTTGATAGATGCATTCATTCAAACTGGCATCATCTAAAACATCACATCCTAGAATTTAGCAAAAGTAGCCTTTAGCACCATTTTCTTAGATATTCTAAATGCCCAAGCCCCACCTCCCTATGAAAAAAATGCATCAAAACAGCACCACCTCCCCCAACCTTGGTTAACTTAGAACCCAGAACAACTAATGAGGAAAAGAGATACAGACCGGAAGCAGGAGTACCAGCACAGACACCGCAGGTCTTCGAATACTACAGAACTTTACAAAATCAAGTGAAAACCTTGGTAAAAATACAAAACAAATTGTTACCTTACACGATGAACATAAATCAAATCCAAAGACCTACTGGGCATCAGTTAACTATCTCGTAAATTCTGGCAAATCACCCCAACCTAACCCTATGCCCAATGACTCTGACTATAACATAGTCTGCTCTTTTAACTCCCTGTTCATTAACACAGCTCCCTTCAAAACAACCTCAGTAGCACACTTACTGAATTTCACTCCAGTCTCACTGACTCTACCGCTTTCTTACTAGAACCTGTCTCAACCACAACCATTACAAACCTCCCCTTAAGATTCAACCAACCACTTTAACAGCTGGCAATTCTCCTGCCACATTCATTAAAATACTCACAGATAACCTAGCAGTCCCAGTCTCTGTCCTCATCAATAGGTCCATAACTGCATCCCATGTTCCCAAAATCTGGAAGCAATGATTTTAGGAACTTCAGGCCAATTGCCATATTACCTCCACTATTAAAGATAATGGAAAGATATATTCATTCACAATTACTATGGTATCTTTCAGACTAAAGCCTACTTTCTGTCTCCCAACATGGTTTTTGACCTAACCACAACATAACAGCTGCCTTAGTATCTTTTCTAAATACCATCAGTCTACACTGTAACAACAACCTTTTGGTTTCTGACACCTTTCTTGATCTCTCAAAGACATTTGACACAGTATCACAATCTAAACTACTCCATAAACTCACCAATTTTATCCTCTCTACTAACACTATCAAATGGTTCCATAGCTGTCTAAGTAACAGAATAAAATGTACCAAATTGCAACATAATCTTACTTCCTCCTTGTTAATGCAGGTATCCCTCAATGCTCCATACTGGGCCCATTGCTGTTTAATGTATTTGTCAATCATCTATATACTACTTCTGGCCCCTTCTCACATATTCAGTGTACAGATGACTCCACCCTTGTTTGGTATTCTCCATTCATTAATGAGCTACAAGCCCAAACCTAAGAAGCATACTCCTCAATCAAACTCTGGCTACATCAGCAAGGCCTAATACTCAGTGCTAAAAAGACAAAAGTCATGTTCATCCTACCTAGATCCAGTCCTTCCACCAATATCATTCTGGATAGTATCCCAAATACCAAATGTCTTGGAGTTACCCAGGACAATAAATTAAAATTTGACCTCCATATATCCATCATAAAAAAATAATGTGAAACTAGTTACATTATACAGAATCAAAAGGAATACCTTGATCAAGTTCATAATGCTTACCTCCTACACAGTCTACTTGATGCTGCCCCAGTCTACACTATCCTTCACGCTACTTAACAACAAACACTAGAGCAATGCTACCACAAAATGGCAACCTTTGTCTCTGATCTCCATAGCAGAATTCACCACCTCATTCCTCTAGATAAAAACAACTGAATGGAATTTCCCTGCTATCCTCAATGTACTCAAATAAAGGTAGCTTATTCATCAACCAACCATCCAAATGTCCTTGTCTAATCTCAGTGATGAAGTGGTACTGTCCCATGACAGAACTACTGTGTAAAGACAAATATCTTGCCTCCCAAGTCAAGGCCTCAAATGCACATGGTGTAGCATTGTACTCCCGCTATGTGGTAAAATTCTGGAACCAGTTGCCTTTTGCACTTTGACAACTTCAAACTCAAAACAGTTTCAAGAAATATCCCCACATTCTTCTTAACCCTAAAATTTACTCCTGTTCTTCCTGTCTTGGCTAATCAGTTGTTCCCCCATACTACATCCTTCTCTCAAACTGCAGAGTTTCTACTCTTATTAGTAACTGCAGAATTTTGTTCTGTTCATAAGTGTTGATGTGACTCATTAACCTTTTATTTTCTGTGACCTTAATCATGCAGATTAATAATGCAATTCTCCATCAAACACTTTTATACTCAATCCTCTAGATGTTTACACATTTTAATATGGATCTCTATCAACATTTAGATATTGATTGATTACTCTTCTTGTATGCCTTCTTCATGTTCTCTGCCTACATCTTTTGCTGCAACCCCCCCCCCTTCTTGGACAACTGATACTTGTCACATTCACTTAGATGCCTAGCATTGTTTGAATTTGTAATCACTATATTTCAGATACTGTTTGTACTCACAAAGGGTTTGATATCATCTATTTGTATGTTTTCTTTCAACAAATGTGTTTTTGGGGCTTTTTTCCCCATGGCATCCTCTGAAAATGGGTCTTGCATGACCCAGTAGGAACTTCCCAGTAAGCAAATGCAAGTAAATATGTAAATAAATAAACTAACATGTCTGATCTGCAGATTATCTTGTTATACATTGCTTGTTTGCAAATACTGTCAAGTTATTATATGTAACCACCTTGTCCAGAATATCACCAATGCTAGTATGTGTATTGTTGCTACCCACGTTTAGCTTTCACTGAGTTATTTTATGCACATCAGTTACAATCACATTTTGCCTGAGCTATCTGTAGCAGATTTGAGCAGTACTGCAGATAGCTGCCTCACTAAAACAGTTCTTACACAAACTGACAATACAGTAGTAGTACAACACCTCCATTATGACTTTTAAAATGTGTGTGCTTTGACACAATGAAAGTTAAATTATATAGTTAATCTTCTGAAGCTTAAGTTGGTACTAGGTAATTTGATATTCGAAACAAAAACAAATGGACTAAATAGTCAAGGTTTTTTATTCAATTAATGCAGATGAAATTCAAGTAATCAGCATTTTGTAACCAAAGAAAGTGAAATTGTTAATTTTATTTGTGAAATCAAATAGCATGGTACTAGCTAATTGTGCTTCTGAAACTAAAAAGTGGTGAACACAAGTTAAGAATGTTTTGAAAACAAAAAGAGTTAGATTTGATATTTAAAAATTTGAAACTACAGATGGAGAATTTAGAAAACTGGGTATTATTAGGAAAAATGTCCTGTCCTTACCGAATGCCACATATACCACTTTAGAATTTTACATATGGTTAACAAAGCTGCAGTGAGCTACTATGCAATGAATATGCTGCTATACAGTATAACATGGTATAACAAAACAAAAGTATTTTCCGTTGTAAAACTCATATAAGTGCAATGTTACACAGTCTTTCATATGTGTAACCTTATCCTGTTTTATTCAAAAAATCATTATTTTTATCCTCTATTAATGCACTAACTGCTAGTCATTTTCATAAATGAGTACAAGTATGGGATAGGTACATACCACTCTCCTTTGCAGAAAATATCTGTGCAGACTGTAGCAGAGTTATTTAAAAAATGTGGTATATATTCAACTAGTCAATATGGTGTCACTTCATATACTTGAAATGCTGAAATCTCGAATTTCAGCATTTTGAGTCCATGAAGCCGAAACCATCACAAAGCCGAAACCCCACAAAGCCAAAATCACAAACCCGAACACACAGCATACACTACACCACACACAAACCACAACACCTACACCACAAACAACATAAACACAACAAAACACCACACATACACATACCTACACTAAACAAAAGTAGGGGGACAAGACCCCCTGCACCCCCCCACACCCCGCCTACTTATATATACACTAACTCCGAGATCGCACAAACAGAGAAAAAAAGCCACACACACATTCTACAGTCCTTTGCACGCACACGCGTGCACTCACACACACACACACACACACACACACACACACACACACGTTACAAAAATGCTCACATACACTCACTCACCTGAAAGTCCGAACACAAACATCCCAAACAAACACTTCCCGTAACGTAGCATCACTGCATAAGCACGGATTCGACATATTCACATTCGCACTTATGCACTTTTGCTATTCTAAAGTTTTGGCTTCATGGACTCGAAATGCTGAAATTCGAGATTTCAGCATTTCAAGTATATGAAGTGAAACCGTCAATATACAGCATGCATAATGCTGTAGCTATTTGGGTATTCAATATGCAGCAGAGAGAACATATGCAACCAATGTGTTAGTAACTCAGAAACAATATGGAACATGCAGAAAATGTGCAACCAGTGTACCTAGCATTTAGGTACACATTATGTAACATGCAGAAAATGTGCTACTAATGTGGTAGGCATTCAGGTATACAATATTTAATATGCAGAAAGTGTGCAACTGATGTGCTAGGTACTTAATATGTAGCATGCAGAAAGTGTGAAACCAGTGTGTTATTAATTCAGAAACAATACGCAGCATGAAAAAATTGTGCCATGAAGAACAAAACTCTACAGAACAGTCTTACATCTCAAATAAGAGATGGTAAATGTTGGAGTCTTTTTCTCCTCTAAATAAATCAGCAAACAGAGATATCAGCAAACTCCAATAAACAAACCTATGGATAAATAAATGCCCTAGTACTAATAAAAACATATATATGCATGCATACATATTTAAAGTAAATAAAAGTAAAAGTGCTGGCAGAGGAAATCATACAGCTGTTAGAACTCAAGAGATCTATTTGAGATCTCCAGCAGTCAGGAACAAAGAAACTCAAAAATACTTCACTCACCATCCTAGAGCAGGGAGCAGAGTAACAGTTTTATGTTAGTCAGAGGAGCATATCATAAAACATCTGCAACAGCTGGGACGTGCTGCATAAACTGAGCAGGAACACTAGCAAACAGAACAAAAATGAGAGCAGGATGTGCAGGAAGTCCCACAGCCAAAAATAATAATTCAAATGTCACCAAGTGATCAGGAGCTGGAACTGAGGAGCTCTCTAACACTTAACCCTGCTTTCCACCAGATTAAGGAGGTTACTCAGCTCTAGTTTGGCAGAAGAAAGTGGAATTACATTCATGTGCTCACGTTTAGATAATGCATGTCTTCTGAAACTGCAGATGTTTTTTTGCTACTAACGAAATGTTTTAAATTTAACAAATATGTAGTGAGCCTTGTTGGATATAATCTTCTCTTCTTTTCTTTATTGAATATTCCTGGAAATAGTAATGAGCAATTATCTGTAATTTTTCTTAAGTGCATTAAGGCTACTCTGTTGGGACATAAATAATTCAGTAGTAGCAAGAAACTGTACAGAGGGAAAGAACCAGATATGTGCTTCCAATAGCCAATGTTGCTGGGTACACTTCTCTGACATATAGTGGTCGATAGGCTTGATATGAAAACAAACAGAACAGCAGTATAATAATATATATGTGTATGCTACCAGTAAGAGAATATATAAACAAGGGCTTTTGCCTGATTTTATGAACCAGTTGAGAAATCTACACTAATATATGGGGTTGTCAGACTTCATTGCAGGCTTCCCTTGATTTAATTTTTCCAAGACTTTTGGATTTCTGATACCATGACTGGAACAGACCTCACTCCTAAGTCAAAGTATGATTAAAGTTTGTGAAACTAGTATTCTGAAGAGCCATAAAGATGACAAAGTGGACAATTGAGGATAAGAAAGAAATTATGTATTGTTACCACTGATGATCTCCACAAAACTTAATTCAAATTTTGTACTCTATATATTGCACTTTTGAAGTGCATTTTTACCATATCATTGCTTATTTGACCTTTTTTCCTGAAATTGTTTCAATTTGTTTGCTGTAGCATAGACTAGATCCAGACCTGCTGAATCTAGTTATGTTTGTATAACTTGAGCACTAAACCAGGCCATCTTTTGTGTGTTGGAGAGGGTTCCCCTGCACCCTAGTGGCAGGAGTGTGCAGTTAGAGCTCATCTGATTGAAGGCTGCTGGAACAGGGCTCAGTTTTGAGCTTTTTTATTGGTTGCTGGAACAGGGCTCAGTTTAATTTGTTTAAATAAATTTGTTTTCGTTTGCTACATAAGCACCGCATGTGCATGGATTTGTGCTTCTTTGTGCATCTCGTACTGCCGAGCAGTGGCAGGCACCATTGGCAGTTATAGAGACAAACACTTCTGCCTGCAATGTAGCACTTGCCTCATGTACACTGACATCCCACTTCTTCTACTCCACATAAATGTATTATATGAGAGATGCATCTATATCAAGAGCCTAGGATCCAGGGTCTCTCACTCATCTGATACTAAGCTGATTGTCAACATGCACATCTCACCTCCTGTACCTACCAAACCAACAACAGATAAATCTACATATGCGGAGGTACTTACCAGAAGCATACCTAAACATCAGAGACCTGCCAAATGCAAACACAAGCACAACTCACATAATACATCCTTTGCAGAGCAAAGTACACATAATATATCACACACCAGTGTCTCACTAGTCAAGCCCCTAAGGCATAACACAAACCAAACATCTTAGTTATAGACAAATCAATTGTGAAACACACAGATGTCCCAATCACCAGGATGGATAAGGAAAAGGTGACAGTCAGCTGTCTGTCATGTGCCAGGATCCACCTCATCACACATGCACTCAAGTATGTCAACAACAGACACCGTTATACTCCATCATAGTCCATGTTGGTGTGAACAGCTTGAGACATACCTCACTGGACTATATGAAGAGAGACATGACTGAGCTCTCTGATTATGTGTTTCAGGCAGGTATGTTCCTAGCTTTAAGCAGCATTTTAGCTTTGCCTAGGATGATACCTCAATACAAACAAAAAAATGATTGAATTCAACAATTGGCTTAGTTTCTGGTGTCATTCAAAGGGGATCCAGAATCTGGCAGCCTGGGATGACATGGTCGACGGACCTCGATGCTTTGCCAGAGATGGTCTTCATCTGTCACTCCTGGAATTTTGCGGGTCTATATTATAACTTCGTAGTCTTACAATTTTAAATGTTATAATATCGAACCCAGTAGAGCAAATGCTGGAAATTGCGAAGCTGCAGAACACCGAATACTTTCCTAGGGAAAGTATTCGGTGGGCCATTTCTGCAGCTTTGAAATTTCCTCAACTGTGGAGAGATGGTTAGGGACCTCGTTAAGGTAAGTGTGAGAACGAAGGTGAGTGTGCGATTGGGCATGGGTTAGGTGAATTAGGGTTAGGGCACAGGTCAGGTAAGTGTGCGATTGTGTGGACGTGAGCATTAGGGTGGGGTAGGTGAGTTAGGGTTAGGGAGTGGGTAAGGTGAGTGTGCAATAGTGACGGACCTTAGGGTTAGGGTTGGGTTAAGGTAAGTGAATAGCTAGTGGTGTATGTATGGTTTAGTGTAGGGTTTTGTGAAGTGTGTTTGTGGATTATTTATTTTGGTGTGCTTGTGTTGTGTGTATGTTTGTCAGAACAGCAATTTTTTTCCCTGGGAAAAAATTCACTATTCTGACTGTTTGGTTTTCTGGTGTTTCGCTCTACTGGGTTCGATATTATAACATTCGAAGTTGTAAGACTTCAATGTTATAATATAAACCCGAATTTTGGTTACTGGCTAAGGCTCTTGCCACCCCCATAGTACCTTTTTTAGGCAGCTGCCACAAGAACAAAATTTCTGATGTAAAAATACCCTCTTAAAACAACCTCAAGGTTATGCTGCTAAACTGACACACTGACAGAACTCATACGGTCAAAACAGGGCACTCCACCTTCTCCAACAAACCCGTAACCAGTGATGTTTTACAGGGATCGATTCTGGGACCTCCGCTATTTGGAATCTAACTCTCCAAAGTACAGGCTAAAACTAAAGTACTGTGGTTGACAAAGTTTGCTGATGACTGCAAACTGGGGAGTGATCATTGAAACCCATAGCAATGTCAACATCATTCAAAAACATCTTACGCAGACTAATGACCGGTGCCAAAGTTGTGGTCTTAAGCTTAATGCAAAAAAATGCATTATCATCCCCCTTTGGCAAGGGTGATGTTCCTCCAAACTACTACATCAATAGCAATACCCTAAGTACACAGTCAGTGGCGAGAGATCTGGGCACTCAGGTCTACAGCAGCCTTAACTTCAATCACCATGTCTCCACAGTGGTCAGAATGGCATTTTATATTGCTCGTCTGATAAGTAAGGGCTTTGTCTCCAGAAAAAAAAGAGGTTATACCCCCCCATACTCTTCCCTCATCAGGCCAATAATGGAGTACAACACTCCCTTTGGTATGTTCCTTTCCAAATACCTGCAGCAATTGGAGAGACCTCAAAGGTTCCTACAAAGAAAATTCAGGGTCTTCAAGATCTGTCTTATGACAGACATAAATCATTGCCACTTTACTCTGTCATACAGACTGCTCAGAGGCAACCTGTGCCTTGCATATAGAGCAATCTCTGACCCAGCTTTAATGGAAATGTTGCACATTCACAAGTCAAATGGTACACGGGTCACTCACTCAAAGAACCTTAACCTGGTATGTGACATCAACAGAACTTGGTGGAGAAACAGATTTGTCTCACAGAGGTTGCCCCACCTTTGGAACAAGCTTCTTATTCATATTAAACAAAGTCCCTCATTGGCCCTATTTAAGCGTAATTTGGATGACTGGATGGGTAACTGGAAATTCTCCACAGAGGTTCACCTGTGTCCCTCTTGGACAGGGCCAATAGGTGCCAATTGCAGTGTCTGCTTGAACCAGACACCCTTGGGAACATGAGATGAACTTGGCTAGGCTTGTAAGGGCCCTGGGGCCATTAGCCTAGTAACCTCCTATGATCCTATTATGTAAGAAGCCCAGAATTTCTAGATCAAATATATTCAAAAACATTAAGAAAGAAATTAGTGGAAAGAAAACTGTCAAAAGCTTCAAATGCCAATTTACACTCATTAATACAACAGAGCCATGAAAAACATTATACAAACCAAGAAAGTTTGGGCCATTTGGAAAAAGAAGTGACACAGGAAGTACAAAAATATAAAGAACAAAACCTAGACATTTTTGAAAGTTATAAAACAGAAGCATGGACATGGGAAAGAAAGAGAGATCTGAAATGCTGCAATATTTATGCAAAGGAGAAATCCAGACTAATCAACACAGCTGCAAAGATATTTGAAGAGAAGTACAGGCAAAGGGACCCAGATATGTAAAACTTCACAATACAAAAATAAGATCACAAAGGGAGGATGTATAACAGAAGATTAGTAAAGTAGAAGTTAAACAAATTGAAGCTGAAGTTATGGAGTACCTGCAAATTGAAGGATTTAGTGTAGAAAGTCTAACACAGGCTATGTCACAGCATGATGGAATGAGTCCCCAAAGTAAGGAGACATCTGGAGAAGAAATATGGACTTGGGAAAGAAAATGAGATTTAATATGGTACAATATTTATAGAAAAGAGAAATCAAATCAAACCTAATCAATACAAAAAAGGAGCACCAAAGATATTTGAAGAGAAATACAGGCAAAGGCATCCAGATATGAAAAATTTCACAATGCAAAAAATAAGAAAACAAAAGGAGAAAGCAGAAAAGACGATTAGTAATGGATAAGTTAAAGAAATAGACACAGAAGTTATGACTTATATGCAAAGGGAAGGATTTGGTGTACAAAATCCAACTTTGGTTACATCACAGCATGATGGAACAATGAACCCCCAAATTAAGGAGAAACTAGTACAAAGGGAAGTATCTGATCATTTGCCAGATGGAGATACTTTGGAGCCTTCAGCAGGAAAACAGTACAAAAGTACAGACAGAATTGCACAGCAAGGGCAGGACCAAGAAATAGTGGCAACTCTGATGCAGTCAAAGTTGTGGAGTGATAGGCCAGTGAGTTCCCATATGAAAGAGCAACTGATGATGCAGCCGAAGAGAATATGTCCCTGGAAGATGTTCTGAAACTTTATGTAGAATACCCACAGGAAACAGAGAGCAAAGAATGTGCTTTCAGTTTAGAAGAAAATTATATAATAGAAGACATGATTTAATAGAGATGGATAGACATTAAGATCTATGAAAGAAATAGTTTACAGAAAGTCAGTAAAACCCAAAATGTTAGAAGTCTGGTAACAGATGAACACAGTATTCAACACTATTAACAGAAATCCATGTGATATAACCAAAATAAACAGGATATATTACTTTGCAGCTAAATTATTAACAGATAAATGCTTACCACAAAACACAGAGCAATAAGAGAAAGGAAGGGAAGAAATCAAATGCCATCAACAAAATACTTACAAAGATACCTTTGATAAAAGCAACGAACAGTATCAGAACAGATGAGGATCTGTCTTACAACATTGCAAATAATAAGCTAACAGTATCAGCACATGCAGAAAAACTTAGAAGATGTGCAGCTAAATATAAAGGAAAAGTTCAAACTAAGCAATTCATTGATGACCCAAAAAAGTTTTGTAGAGAACTGAGAAACAAAACAAAAAGAAGGAATAGAAACACAGTGAAAAAAAGAAGACATGGACACATTTTTGATAAAAAGCTAAGAATAACCTGTGGAACATAACAATGACCTGAATGGATAGAAGGGGTAAAAGAAACAGTAAGAAGTTCAAATGTACAGGACAGCCAGAGAAATTAAGCATCCCACATTCATGGATAAAAGAGTGCTTACAGATATATACACCCTACATTGATCAGTTACATTACAGTCACTATGAAACAGTGGCAAACCACTTTGTAGCTAACACATGATAAGGAACAAATTATTATCTCAGGGACAACAATTTAAATGGGGATATTCCAGGGTGGCCATTGTGGTGCAGTGGTAAGCATTGTCACCTTACAGCAACAGGTTCTCTGGTTCGATTCTTGGCTAGGGTACCTTCTGTGTGGAGCCTGCATTTCATCCTTATTGTCAAGTGAGTTTCCTCTGGGTGCTCCTGTTTCCTCCAGCATTCCAAAGACATGCAGTAGATGGACTGAACACTCTAAATTGGTTGTGGGTGAGTGTGTATGAGTGAGTGGTGTGAATGAAGTACCATGGCAGGACTAGCCATGTGGTATTGAAACCTTGGCTTGAGATGACTGCCACTGTAGAAGTGACACCCCGACCACATGTACAAAATGGGAGAAGGGGGTGAGGACGGATGGATTCCAGGGTGATTCTTTGTCACTGCTGCTTTTTTATTTTGCCCTTAACCCATTAAGCTGTCTACTTAAAAGATTAGGTCATGGTTACTATTTGGCTGCCAAAAAAAAAAAAAAACAACAAAGTGTAAAGACCTCTCATCTTTTTGTTGATGCTTTAAAACAGTGTAGTTCATAAGATGAGAAACCGACAGTGCAACTGCAAGTGGTCAAAACTTTCTCAGATGATATAACAATGTCATTTGGTCTTGATAAATTTTCAAAAGCAGGATTTAAAGTGGAAAGCTGCAGCACCAAGAAAATATCTGTCTGGGACAGGAATGTGATATAAAGGAACTTGAGTATGAGGGGTGTATAAAAACTTGGGAACTGATGAAGGATAGACACTAAAACACAAACAAATGTGACCAATATTCAGTAAGGAATATTTTAGAAGACCAAACTTAATATTGAAAACAGCACTGACTTCTATCAGCAAAGTCCAAACTATAAACAAGATTGCTCTTCCTTTTCTAACTTACAATTTTGGGGTGACTGACTAGCCCCAAAAGGTATTGGATCCAATGGACTGGAAAACAAGAAAAATGCTTCACGCTTATCAAATGATAAATAAAAATCAGTGTATACAAAAATTATATATTCTTCATTCTGAAGGAAGTATGGGCCTCCTCAAAACTGATTACATGTATAGATTTCCAGTCATAGGATACCGCTCAACTGGTCAGATTTTTGCAGAATGTCCAGATTTTTGCCTCATATTTTTTGTGTGTTTCAAATAAAATTGTGGTTTTCTGGCAAATCATTAAAGCTTGAAGTCAGAAAATAATAGCAAACAATTAAGTTTCAGAGTTCATACACTTAAGAAAATTCATGTTAATGCAAAACCTGTTATTCTATCAACTTTGTAAGTTTGCAAGAGCAATATTTAAAAAGTGTCGCTTTTTTGGGGCCTTTGTCCCCCCATTATTTATGCCTTGACAAGATTTCTTACTGTAGGAGATTGAGACTTCTGATATTAAGACTGCATACATATCTGCTGACATCATCAGATCCAAACATTGTTTGTTTTGTCTTTTGACTTTTCTTGGTAAGGGGTCGCCACAGCGGAACTCTGGTCCGCTAATGATTGGCAGTAGATTTTTACGAAATGCCGAGGTGCCAGCTCGACGCCCAACCTTCAAAAAAGGCATGCCCATTTACGCACGCATGTTTTTCGAACGCTACCCAACCGCGGGGAGGACATGCAGACTCCACACAGAAGGCACTCCCAAGCCAAGCCGAGAATCGAATGGGAGAACCTTTTGCTTTGCTGTGAGGTAACAACGCTACCGCCGTACCACCGCTGCATCTATCATCAGATCCAAACATAAAGTTTTAAAACATGAGGAGAACAAGTCTAAAATGACTTCCCTGCTTATTTTAGCAGAAGCATATTGGTGTCAAGAGGGAATGGAAATCAAACCAGAAGTCGACAAAAATCAGGCAGCACCAGAATGTGCCAAAACACAAAATAAACTAATAAGGAGAAAGATCAGATGAAAAGGCAAGAAATGTGGGAAAGGCATAAATATAGTTGCAAGTACTGAAAACTCCTGGTGCAACCTCATGTTGATCAGGATCTGATGCAGAAATGGTTACAGAGAGGTACATTTAAACCAGATGAAAGGTTAATATTGGTGGCCCATGATAGTGGACTACATATACACTGGCTAACAAATTTCATTGAACATGTGGCAGAACCAGTCAAATGCAAGGTCTATAAAATAGAACTGGAAACAATCACACATCTTGTTTCTGGATGTGACAGACAGCAATTAAGACTATTAACAGAAATATATGTGATATAACAGAAGTAAATAAGATATATTATTGTGCAGCTAAATTAAAAACAGCTAAAAGTCTTACAATAAAAACACAGAGTAATAAGGGAAGGGAAGAGAAGAAATCAAATGCCATCATGAAAACAGTGACCAGAGAAAACTATAAAGCAATTAATAAAAGAAGTGTCACTGTTAGAGGAGTATAGAAGAGGGAACAGGTCGATAAAAATATTTAGAAAGATAGACGTGATAAAAGCAATGTGCAGTTTTACAAAACCTGCATTTGTTTGGTTCTGCCACATGTTCAATGGACTTTGTAAGCCATTGTGTATGTAGTCCACTACCCTGGGCCACCAATATTAACCTGCATTGGGGATTGTGCAAACATTGAAGTATCTGAGAAGCATTGGATACATGAGCCATAAACATTATAAAGAATGATGAAGTTTATATCACATGGGATCACTCATTACCAACAGTTCCAAAAATAAATGTGAGAAAATCAGATATAGTAAACTATGAAAAGAAGACAAAAGTAGCATTGATCATGGGAATTGCTACACTCAGTGATCAAATTGCGTTGCATACAAAGAGAGACACAAAGTCATAAAATACCAGGAATTGCAGGCAGAAATGAAAGCAATGTGAAAGAAGGATACCCTGACGGTTCCAATAGTAGTAGGAGCAATGGGCCTCATAAAAATGAATTTTCAGTCATATTTAGATATACTTCCGATGGGTGGCCACAGTGGTGCAGCTGTTAGCATTGCCACCTCACAGCATGAGGTTCTCCGGTTTGATCCTGGGCTGGGTGCCTTCTGTGCAGAGTCTGCATGTCCTCACTGTGGTCACGTGGGTTTCCTCTGGGTGCTCTAGTTTCCTCCCACATCCCAAAGACATGCTGTAGGTGGCTTGGACACTCTAAATTGGCCCTAGGTGTGAGCGTGTGTGTGTGTGTGTGTGTGTGTGTGTGTGTGTGTGTGTGTGTGTGTGTGTGTGTGTGTGTGTGTGTGTGTGTGTGTGTGTGTGTGCCTTTTGTGGAAGGTTGGGTGCCGGGCTGGCAACTCAACACCATAAAAAACTCCAAGGCCAATCATGAGCGGACAGGTGATCTGCTGTGGCGACCCCTAACTGGGAAAAGCTGAAAGAAGAAGATTTAGATATACTCCCGATACATGTAACTCCATATGAATTGCAGAAGGAGTCAGTTGTGGGCACATTGCGGGTGCCAAGAAGAGCACTTTTGTCTAACATCAAAGGATTGGGGTCCAGTCCAGTCAAAGTATTAGAAATCCAAAAGACTTGGAAAAATTAAACTGAGGGAAGCCTGCTATGACGTCTGACAGACCTATAGATTATTATGGATTTCTCAGCTGGCTCATAAATTCAGCAAAAGGCTTTGTTTACATATTCTTTTACTACTTCCTTCGACAGCTGGGGTGGGGCAGCCCCTGAGCGTGACCTAAACCCATTGTAGGAATGTTTCTGCATCTTGGGGGGGTTCAGTACTGCCATTTTTTTCTAGTCCTGGCAGCAGTGCCCTACCAGGATTGGACACTTTTTATCATGGGACTTGTGCACCCAGCTGTCTTTTTTTATTTTTTAACCGTCTGCCCATGATATATGCCTTGTAAAATCTATATATCAGTCAACTTTGTGAGATTTTATAAAAACAACAGGGTTTACCTCATAAAGGTACTCACCAAGACTTGAGAATGAATTCAGTTCCAGCCGTTCCACTCTCCTTTGCTTGCTGATTTTATCACCCCTCCATTCCCTGTATAATGGGATTAATACAGTGCTAAGTTTTGCTAGGTCTTTGCTGTTCTTAATATTTACTGACATGTTATTTCAGATTTCCATCACTGAATCTGAGAACCAGTTTATAGTTCTATTGTTCTTATTGTTCTTGTTAAATGACCTTAGGAGTTTGACCTCATGTGCATTTTATCTACTTTTTAATGCCAAGCACACCTATCAAAATGGGTCCTATGCAGTGTTATATACCTAGAACATAGGCCTGGAAACAACTTTAAGTACCCCTAGTTTGTGGAATCTTTCTTCTTATAGCATATCTTCTAGAACAGTTATCAGTTTTGTAAAATCCATATTTTTTCCGATATAGTAGTCTGGGATTTTGTATAATTGTTTCCAAAAAGTTGTGAGCATGAGATTAAACACCACTTCTCTTTAGTTTGTTTATGGATGCCTTATGTTAGAAACTCACTATGTATTTCTTCTTAGACATTTAAGTCCATTGTGTAGATAAAGAGATGTCCCACACTATTTCCAGTAACAGCCATTATTTAAAGTTCACCTGAAACCGCCGTAGAGGTGTAGAACAGCCTGTCCCAAAAGTGTTGTTAAGAGGTTTCAAATGCATTGTGTATGGGACAGGGTTTCCAGAAACAAGTAAAATATTGCACTGAAAGAATAACCATGTCAGCAAATTCAAGAAACTGTGTAAACCAAGTGGAATATCTATTGACATTAAATTCTGTGTACAACAGCAACCAAACTAAAAAAGGTAAAACACAAATATGAAAGATAACCTTCAGAAAGGAATGCGGCATAATAGTGTTCTGGTTGTTACTCGATAGCAGCATATCCCACTTGCAGAGGTAATAATGCATAGCGTTTTAATACTAAATAACTTCAACATCTAAGAGGTACTCTGTTATTTAATTCTTATTCTTGAAGTGAACCTTTGCTTTTATAAATTGATTTTTATAGTAGAATATTCTCTTAACTATACAATCAGAAAAAAGTTATATGATTAAAAAGTGTTGAGTACATGTGCTTTGGTTTTGTTGTCATTTTATTATGGTGTATTCATTTCCCTAGAGTGTACTTGGTAATAGGACGAAGCTGTTCCATTCCTTGCCTTCCCAGTGTAATATACACGACTGTCTTAAATGTTAGCCTGACACACAGTGCCCCATTGCATCAGGTAACAAGGCTTGCTGATGCAAGAACAGAAAAAGCAGCTCACTGCTCAGAAAGGGCCAGTGATGAAAGAAAATATGCAACAGTTAGTTAAATGGAGTTTTAAGCAGTCTTTATATCTGGACAAGTATGTGAGAGAGAGAAGGAGAGAGGGAGAGAAAAAGAAGACAGATGTAACTTGATGCTGCTAAGCTGAATGAGTATGTGCCTAAGAATTGGCAGTAACAGACCAGGGAATACTACTCGTGCAGACGAGAAGTGGATATAATGGCAGTTCCTGGTTCTGACCTTTAAAGACAGAATAAGTGGTATTAAGTACTCCAGTAAAACAGCATAATCTACTCCATGTGTCTAGAAACATAGAGTGCAAGATTTATATAACCTCATATCTGTATACTGTCAGAACTGCTGATACATCCTTCTATAAACAGGCAAGTATTAATAACTAGGCAGAGGTGGCCTGAGTATTTCTATGGCTAGCAACTCTCTTCAAAAGGCATAAATAGCCCCAGCTTTTGGACTGCTGATGATAGTGACAACTTCTTTAATAGCTGGTAAGCAGCTTCTCATCCACATTTCAGAAAGTGTTGGTTTTAACTACAATGCTGCAAGGGAATAGCTGCACTATTTCTCTGTAATTACAATATGACTACACACAGCAAACATATAATTACAGTTTAGTTGTTGTTGCTGAGTGTAACAGATCATTAGATGCTTCATGGTTATAAATAAACTATAGTTAACATTTCCATTGGGTCTAGGCAGGTAGTTACTGCAGGAAGCTCATAAAAATGATGCATTTTATTTATTTGTATTTACTTCTGGTTTCATTCATTCATTTGTTCTGAAATACATGTCAAGCCTTAAAGTAAAGAAACAGAAGAAACAGACGAGAAGAGCTGAGTTATGATTGATTAAACAAGGGTATAGTAGTTTATGTGAGGGAATGAAAAAATATTTAAAAATGGTAATCCACAGGGACAAGTGTTGGAATATCACATGAGAGTTGTTGCTCGTGTTTTGACATCATTGTGTGTACTTGTTTTTCTTTTTTTTTTTTTAAGTACCTCTGACAAACACTATATAGGTGTATGTCTCTGTCGGGCAACATGGGTCCTGCCAGTTACATTCAAGAATTTACAAGTACTGTCTTTAAAACAACAAAAATCTGTATGATAATAAAATGCTAAAACACTAAGTATCAAATGTAAAAATTGTGCCAGCAAGAGTGATGGGAAGCTAAAATAGTTGCTATGAGTTACTATTGTTTATGTTCATTTTGAAATGGTTTTCTACCACAGGCACGTACCAGTGATAAATAAACCCTGCCAGTTTTAGCTGACAGATTATTTCTTTAATCCATACATATGTATGGTTTTTGTACTTTTCTTCTTAAACACAGCACATTCTACTTCAATTTTTCACTTCTGTCAGAACATTTTGACTTAGGGCTCACTGGCTGATTTGTTTCACAAGATCATTATGTAAAGTCTTGGTTCCATTGCTGGGTTTAAAAAAATGAAAACGCTCTTGGTACTGTACTCTGTAGGGCACATTGTTGACTGTGACAAAACAAATAAGGTCTTTTGGATGTTTTTCTTTATATAAATGAACTCTTTGCTATTCGAACAATATTTCTAAAGGACACATGGATTTTAATATAAATGTGCCTGCATATTTATTCTTACTTAAAATGTTTGCTGATCACAAAATGTTAAGGATATTATGTTCTGACATGCAGCTTATTTCCACTTATATTTCCACTTATAAAACTAAAATAAAATTCCACACCCAGTCAATAAACAGTTCTGCATTTAAATCACCGTGTCATGTATAAGTGTGTTCCTTGCATTCCGATTGGCTAACAGACACAAACTGTGTTTACCTGTCAGCATTCTTTGTAAATATTTATACAGTACAATAGCAAATAACTTAGTTCAAAGTGTCTATGGAATTAGTTAGGTTCATATTTTCATTAAGATTTTTTTGCAATATGTATGGCATGTATATTATGCATGATAATTATAGTAAAAAAACTTAGTAATAATTGTTTGCAGACCTTTTTTAATCCTAGGTATTTATGAAGTCATCTGTCAGCTAACCAACCCCCAAAAAGTACTACAATTATTACACACTGACTATAGTTACAATAAGCACAGTAGATAATTCTTATATATCTGTAAAATTTTAGTGGGACAACTTAATTCCTTGTGGGGTACATGAAAGTTGTCACTTTCTGACATAAGATTTAATTTCTTAATGGACCTTCTGTAGAAACAAACTGCTTTCACAGATGTCAGTCCTCTGAACTTGCAGATAACAGACGTCACTGTCCACATTAGTAATGTGTGCGTGTGTATTGGGGGGAGGGTAATTTGTTCCTGTCAGCAAACACAGCAGGAACAAAATCTGTCCGCATCAGTTATGAGAAGATTAGAATTTTGTTGAAAGATCTCAGTGTAGTTTTTATGTTTTAATTAATAAATACTGGGAAAGTTATTGAAGAAGCTTATATAGTTCAAAAATGTTTTCTTCATGTTTGCTTTTGCTCAGTATAAAAAGGCAAATGAACTGACATAAGTAAGAGTCATTGTGTGTGCGTGTGTGTGTGTGTGTGTGGGGGGGGGGGCATGGGTGAACATTTGGGTGTGAATGTACTCACATGCATGCAATACATCCTTAACAAATTATTTCCCATTGACAACTGCATGAAAACTGTTTGATAAGGCCAAAACTCCTGACCTCTGTCCACACTTAATAGAGCAGAATAACTTGAGTTGGTATTAACTCATGTTCATTGTCCGGTCTTTTATAGTGCAGGATTGCATATAATTTAATGCTAGCAATTTCTGAGCTGGAAGACTTTACAGCACTTCTAAGGAAGAACAAGATGGGCTTTACATATTTTGTTAATGATTGCTTTTCTCCAAGGTGCATTGACCTTACAATAAAAATACTGTTAGGAAGGTGCAGGAACCTCCAGCAAAAACTCTTTTGTTTTATCATAATGTGAAAAAAACGCAAGTACATGCATTACAAGAAAAAGTATGCGCTCAATCTAGAATGTATGAACTCTTCTGATCAGGCTGATGTGATGTGAGCTTGGGTGATGTGACCATATGTACTGCACTAATGTAATAGGTATACGTGCTGCATTTTTATATAGTGTACTACCATACACTGTAAAGACTTCTAGACCTTTCCTTACCTTTTATTCCAATACTAAATACGTTAGTCACAAACAGACCATAAATGAAAGACATTGCCTTGCATCTGGTTGTTATTCTCTCACTCAAGGGCTCTTCATCAGAAAAATCACCTGCTTCCTAGCAGTATAAAAGACTAGGCATTTCATTACCAAGCAAACCTGAAAGAGAAAGCAACTGTTGTTTTCATAAAGTTACTTGTTTAGTAAATTTATGCTAACTCTTCCTTTACATTTTCTAGTAGGTGCTACCTGATTTGGCTCAGGGCCAGAATGCAATAGTTTTTAGGAATCTGACAGTTGTTTTTAAGAGCTTTCCAAAATCCATATGATCTCCAAGCAGTAACTATGTGTTTACTCTAGATGTG
>NC_056747.1:908100512-908185512 GCF_019279795.1 Protopterus annectens | reverse complement strand
GCTTTGAAGAGTGTGGTTTTTACCTGTGCAGCTGTGATTACAGGAACTTTGCATTCTTCCGGTATAGAGATGGGCTCTTTAGGGGGTGAGAGGGGGGTAAAGTTAGCACTGAACCTATCTGCCAGGATGATGGCAATATCAGTTGGGTCTGCATTTTTAGTGCCATTGTGCTGTAACTCAGAGCAGATCTGAGTGTTGCCATTGAGATTCTTGACATAGCTATAGAATGCTTTGTGGTTGTCTTAGAACTTTAGAATCAGTGGCAATTTTGTTTTCGTAACTAGCTTTGGAGGATTTTATCAGGGATCACAGCTTCTTACTAAGGCTGACCAGGGAGCTCCTCCACTCATGGGATTTTACTCTCTTTTGCAACAGTTTCTTCCTTCTGTTGTCAAGTTTGTTTATGGCAGGGGACCACCAGATTGGCTTCCTTTTTTTGGAGGATAGCATCTTGGTTCTGTTTGGGATAGCACGATCCATGCACTCATGTAAGTGCTTATAAAGTGCAATTGTGTAGGATTCAGTAGTCGTAACTGTATTGTCCATCTGCATGGGTGTCATGAAGTTCAGCACTTCTGTCTTAAGATGCATGAAGTTGGCTTTGGAGAAATTTTTGACCATGGTTTCTTTAATAGGGGGTGGGGGCAGGATGTGGATATCTAGGGTAATTAGCTTATGGTTGGATCAGACCAATGAGGCATTGACTTCAGGTGTGGAACACCGGTCACTCATGTTGGTAATGACTAGATCTAGGATATTGTTGCCCCTGGTGGGGGTGTGAATAAGTTGATTCAGGGTATTGGAGTTTATGAATTCCGAAAAGTGTTGAGCGAAGGAGTTGGTACATGAGTAGTTTTCCCAGTTAATGGTGGGGTAGTTGAAATCACCTATTATTAGGGTGTTTGATTGAACCCTGATATTTTCCAGTACATCAAGAAAAGAGCAGTGGGAATCCTGGGGCATGGTGGGTGATCCGTAGCAAGCTACAATTTGGATTGCAGTTTTGCCCAGAGTTAGTTGCACTTGGATAACCTCGGCTGCATTATGCTGAGCGACTAGCCTGGAGGTGTGGATATCCTTAATGAATATGGACACACCTCCACCTTTGGTGTTCCGGTCCAAGTTACATGGCCGAAAAGTGTGGTATGAGTTATAGCCTGGTAGTGCAGGGGTGCTCTCTGGAGCCTTGAACCAGGTCTCAGTCACTGCACAGATATCGATATTCTCCATTTTAAGGAGTGTCTCGAGTGAGTGCATTTTGAGATTTAGACTTCTAGCATTGAGTAGCATCACCCTTAGTTTTTGCTTGCCTGTTCCTGTTATGGTGGTGAGTTTGTCATTTGAGCCTTGCCAAAAAAAGGCACTATAGGGGCAGCAAGAAACTTAGCCAGTATCCGGAATCCCAGGCGTGACAGGTGCAGGCCATCTCTGGCAAAGCATAGTGGTCTGTCGAACATGTCATCCCAGGCAGACAGATCCCAGGGCATCATTGAAAAGCTAACACAACTTGGTGTAAATCCCTCTGTCATTAGGTAGAGGCCAACTGGCTCACTGATAGGACCCACAAGGTCAAAATAGGCACCTCCATCTCCGACAGCAGACCTGTTATGAGTGGTGTCCCTCAGGGATCTATCCTGGGACCCCTACTGTTTGGCATCTACTTCTCAGAGGTCCAGGCAAAGACAAAAGGCCTGTAGCTGACCAAGTTTGTGGATGACTTTAGGTTGGGTGCTGTCACTGACTCCCCAAAAGATGTCAACATACTGCAAAGGGTCTCACAGAAACAAATGACTCGTGCTAAAGTCATGGCCTTAAGTTAAATGAAAAAAAATGCATTATCATACCATTTGGCAAAAACAAGGCCCCTACTGATTACCAAATCAACAGTAACTTGTGGTGAGAGACCTGGGTACTCAGGTTGACAGCAATCTCACATTCGACCATCATTTAGTGGCAGTGGTCAGAAAAGCCTTTTTCTTGGTCAGTCTCATAAGTATAGGGATTGCATCCAGAAAAAAGGAGGTTATTACATCTCTGTACTCCTCCCTCATTAGGCCAATAATTGAGTATAATGCCCCGTTTGGTATGTACCTCACCAAACACCTGGACCAACTGTAAAGACCACAGAAATACCTAATAAAGAGAATCCAATGCCTCCAACACCTGTCCTATGTGGACAGGCTCAAATCACTATCACTCTACTTGGTACAGATTGTTCAGAAGTGATCTGTGTCTCACCTAAAAGGCAGTATTAGACCCTGCGCTACTAGATATGCTCCATATCCATAAGTCTAACTTCTTATGCATTACCCACTCGAAAGGCCTAAATCTAATATGCAACCATACTTCTCAATCTTTTAGAGAGAGAAATTTTGACAAAAGCATAAAGAAAAGTTGTACAAAGGCCCAGAAATAGGGACAATTTTTAAATATTGCTCTTACAAACTTAGTTGATAGAATAACAGGTTTTGTATTAGCATGAATTTTCTGAAGGGTATAAAGTCTGAAATGCAAATCTCTGTAATTATTTTCTACCTTTAGTCTTTAATGATTTGCCAGAAAGCCCAATTTTTTTTGAAAAAGAGATCAAAAATAAAAGGCAAAAATCTGGACATTCTGTGAAAATCTGTACAGTTGAGAGGTATGTATGCGACATCAACAAAACCTGCTGGAGAGACAGCAAGTCTCTGGAATAGACTTACCATACATGACAGAGTATCTCGCTGACCTCTTCAAGCACAACCTTGATGACTTGATGGGAAACCACAAATTTGTCCCAGGGGTTCCACCTGTGACCCTCGCTGACAGGGGTGACAGGTGCTGACTGAGGTTTTTTTTATATGAATACCAAATAAAACAAAATAATGCATTTCACTCTGAAATATAATGAGAAAAGTAAACAGAGTATAATCATAACCTCAAAAAATAACATAAGTCTGAAACACGTTATCCACACCAAGCTACTAGGAATAATCACACACCATCATCTTAAGTGTAAATAGCACATCAACTATGCAGTTCCCAAAACTTTCCAAAAACTTGGTCTGCTATTTAAAATCAAACCACACCCAACACTGGAAGTCCAGTTATGATTTGCTCACTTACTTACCTCCAAGTCTTCTTAAAGTATTTCATATTTTAACAAACATTTACAAACTCTATTCAATAAACTAGAAAGACATTACAATAAAATCATGAAATTTGCTAAAGGCCATTCCAGTAGATCCCATCACTGTATAACACTTCAGCAAATATAATGGAAATAACTCCATCACTCTCTATAAAGCTTAACTCAAACCTATAAACAATATCCTGCTTTAACCTAACAAATGCCTGGCTATTAATAATTTCATTGCAAAACACATTCCTAAAAGAGAACTCCAATTTCAGCATCTAAACCAGATATTAAACACTAGATCTAATAATTGTCATTGTGACTGTCTATACCCAAAGTCCATGTAGGTAAAATTGGGAACTTCATCCCTTCAGCACATATAACAAAACTCAACTCAAACTTCTTCAAACAGAAATTAAAAAAATACCTAGCCACTACATGGGCCTGTCACTTCATTAAATAGTCACATAAATTTAAAAATGTCCTGTTCATATTCATTTACTAATTCTATTATTTTGTAAATAAATAAATAAATGAAATGAAGTAAACCTACTCTACTGGGAAAAAAATCAAGACTTTGATTGTCGGGGGGGGGGGGGTTGCACAGAATGCCTTCATTTATTAAAACATGGACTTACACTCTAAGGTAACCCATAGGCCACATTTTACTTTTATCCTAAGAAATAGGATTGGAAAATGTTAATCAATAGGGAGGAGAAAATTCTCAAAATAAATTAATGAGAACTTCTTTCATTAAAGCTGTAGGTGAGAAGACATTCAAAGTATTGCCAGCAACCTGGATATCCTTACTGCAGGAAATCAAGAACTCTGACAAAATCACCTATTTCAAAAAGGAACTATTAAAATTCCTATCCATTTATTATACGTGATTCTATTCTCAAACTGGGTAACACACCAATGGAGAGGATCATATGTATAGTTACAGTGTAGCAAAAGCTTGCCCTTATATTCTGTCCTATGAATTTGCTACACATCGGTTGTATATATTTATGGAAAGCAATGCTGAAAATTCATTGCCTTGTTTATCAAACTTATATATTCATTCATTGTCAGTGACAAGTGGGGTACCACAGGGTTCAGTCCTGGGTCCTCTCCTGTTTGGTATCTACTTCTCTGAAGTACAGGCTAACACAGAAGGTCTTTGGCTAACAAAGTTTGCAGATGACTGCAAACTAGGAGCCATAATCAAAACTCCTAACGATGTTGACATCCTGCAAAAGGGCCTCACTGAGACAGATGCCTGGTGTCAAAGCCATGGCCTCAAGCTCAGTGCCAAAAAGTGCATTGTCATCCCCTTTGGTAAAAACTCTGTACCCATGAACTACAACATAGGCGGTAGTATACTTAACACCAAAAGTGTGATAAGAGACCTTGGGACACAGGTGGACAGTAGTCTCTCCTTTGATAATCACATCACCACAGTAGTCAGGAAATCCTTCTACGTGGCACACCTCATCACAAAAGGTTTCTCATCCAGGAAAAAAGAGGTCATTGTTCCCCTCTATTCTTCACTCATTAGACTCACTGTAGAGTACAATGCTCCTTTTGGTATGTACCTCAGAAGACATCTACAACAACTGTAAAGACCACAGAAATACCTCACAAAGAGGATTACTGGCCTCAAACAAATGCCATACGCAGACCGTCTCAAAAAACTCCAGCTTTACTCTGTCGCATATCGCCTACTCAGAGGTGATCTCTGCCTAACATACAAAGCTATGTCAAACCCAGAGCTGTTGGACATGCTCCACTTAAAGAAATCCCAATCCCTCCGAGCTACACGCTGCAGGGGCCTAAACTTTGTCACCACAATAAACAGAGCATGCTGGAGGGATAGATTCCTGTCTCAGAGACTTTCCATACTCTGGAAAACTACCTATCTATATCAAACAAAGCTCCTCATTAGCACTCTTCAAGAAAAATCTTGATGATTGGATGGGAAATAGGAAATTCACCCCGGGGATCACCTCTGTGGCTCTGCTCAACAGTGGTACAGGAAAATAATTTTCTTGGGTGGCAAAAGCCAGGGTACCTTTTTGGCTGGGCTTGTATAGCCCCAGGGCTGATAGCTTAATACCTACCTATGAACCAAGTGGGGGATTGTGTCAAAGGCATTGGCCAAGTCAGGGTAAGCTGTATGTACTGACTTCCCCTCATCCAGGGCCTTGGTGACAGTCTCAAAGAAGTCAACCAGGTTCAACAGCCAAGATCTGCACTTGATGAATCTGATCTGGGTGGGGTCAAGTGCATGGAGATTGCCTATGTCCTTGTTTATGATCCATAATAATATTCTCCATGGCTTTACAGATCAGATTTGCCAAGCTAATGGGGTGATAGTTTCCAGGGTCAGTGATGGTACCACCTTTGTGCAAGGGGATGACAATGGCAATTCTCCACTCTGCTGGAATGAAGTCTGTACTTAGGCTGTGGTTGAATAGGGTGCTCAACGGTGAAGCTAGTTCTTTCTGGAGATGGTGCAGAATACAGCCTGGGATACTATCAGGTCCCATGGAAGCTTTGTTCTTTGCCTTGGATAGGGCCTTTAGCACTTGATCTACGGAGATGTGAGGTGTGGAACAAGTATCGGGAATGTATCAGTTGCAAGTTCTTGTGCCAGTCTTCTAGTTTAGTCAAGCCAGTATGTGCATGAGTTTGGAACTGAAATAGGTGTTAGCAGGTCAATTAGAAACATCAACATATTGAAAAATGGTTCCATTTATTGTTTAATTCATGTTGTTTATAAATATGTTAAACAGTAGGTGGTCCAAGAATAGATTCTCAGGGGCTCCTACTGTAGTGTCTTTCCAAATTATTGCTTGAGATCTGCCTGAGAAATAACATGTGAACTAGTTAAAGACTGAGCTGCCCATGTTAGGTTTTGCATGGCTACTGAGTAGTAATGTGTGAAAGGCAGTATCAAAAGGTTTTGACAGATCAAAGAAAATTGTGGCAGTCAAAGAATTACTATTGAGATAAGTATTTATTGTATTTAAGAGTGATAAGACTATATATGTGCTGTGATCAGAATGAAAAACATACTGGGTTGGTCACAAGAGGGTGTCATCAATTATGTGGTCTAGGTGGTTGTCTCTGTATAGATTTTTCTAGAATCTGGATATGGGAGATGACAGCTTGATGGTTTGGTATTTTTTTCTACGTTTTCCAGGCTATAACTGTTTGAATCGTGATTTGCTCAGTTTCTATGGATAGCCAAGAGGCTGGTATTTTTTTTTTTTGCCTTTGATGGAGCAATGGAGTTCATAATGTTGAGAATAGTGACACTGAAGTGAGTAAATGCATCATCTGGGGGAAAAATAAGTGGTTCTACTTATTTTGTTGAAGAGGATAAATGAAGTAAGTATCAGAACCTTTTCTTAGTTCTAGTCCAGGTGGTGAACATAAGCATTAGTAATTTAGCTTCAGTCCGTATCATATAGATAGGGCAATGATCACTGATACAGTCAGGGAGACTTCTGACTGCATAAGTGTGGGCACATTGAGTTCCAGTGGTATCATCATAACTCATTTTAAATATTACCCAGAAGGGATGTATGCAGAACATGAGATATAAATAATCCTAAGAAGATGTGAATACTTTTTGGTACGTATTGTGTACCTCAGTGTGTCACCTGTAGGTGTCAGATATATAAATATTATATAAATAGTTTTCCTTTAAAAAATCCAAAATTAATATTTGGATGCCATGTGTCTAATGATTTTGCAACACCTTACAGTTATAATTCAGTGTATGACTCCCATTACTGGAAAAAAAATATTTTTAGCCTTCAGCTAAGATGTTAAACCAAAACCCAATCTGCTTTAGTTGATAGTATACTATAGTATAGTATCTGCTCGGGTCTATATCAGATTGTTGAATGCTGACAACTTCGAAGCACTAAACTTCGAACTTGTACTCTGTTTAAAAAATATTTCCATATACAGAATTTAAACTAAATCCAATGAAGCAAAGCCAGTGCAAAATGTCCTAAATCAGGCCATGTAACTTAAAACCTCCTTTACTCTTGTACCTGTCCTCTTGTCAAACTAATCTCTGTATCATCAGTCAGCCAAAACTTGTGTGTGTGTGTGTTTGTGTGTGTGTGTGTGTGTATGTGTGTGTGTGTGTGTGTGTGTGTGTGTGTGTGTGTGTGTGTAAACAGCGTTCATGAACAGTTATTATCTTTGCTCTAATACTCTCTGCTTAACTCACTTTTTTCTTATATATATATATATATATATATATATATATATATATATATATATATATATATATGGATCCCCTTTAGAAGGTCAGTGTTTCAAAACTGAACTTCAATCAGCCATAACCAGAAGATGGAAGTTTTGAAGCTTTGAACATTTTGAATAGAGATTGACATGCAATGCAGAACAGGATATTTACCATTTTCCTCACTGTAGTGCGATCTCAGAGTTGTTATATTTATTTAGCAGGGGGTATGGGGTGTGCAGGGGAAAACATAACACTTTTTTTTGTTTTTATTTTTTTTTTATTTCATTTTTAAAGTTTCAAAAATCTGGTCTTCTGGGATGTATGAAGTTTTGAAACTTTGACCTTTTGAAGGGGATATATATATATATATATATATATATATATATATACATGCACACACACACACACACACACACACACACACACATATATATATATATATATATATATATATATATATATATATATATATATACATACACACACACCCATACTCACACACCCACACACACACATATTTCTGTGTGTGTGTGTGTGTGTGGGGGGGGGGGCTTATGATCCTGAACAGCAGAAGATATTCCTAAAGGTGACTAATGGTCTTCAAGTGCTTTGTGCACCAGAGATGAAACCGGAGTACCGACAAGACTGATGGCAGAAAACTGACAGACAGTAATGTTTTTGCTTTTTTTAGGCATAGCCCCTTAAAATAACCCTAGGGTATCAAAACTTGTCAAGTACATTTGAAAAGCATGGCTTGGCTTAAAGGGACTCCATGGGATCACTAGCATTGTAATCATCTATAAAGCTAGGTCTCCCTCTGCCTTGTTCCCCATAAATGCCGGTATTGGCTCCATCTTCCACAGGACACTGAACTTGATTAAGTGTGAAAATGGACAATATCACAATAATGATAATTATCTAGAGTTGCATGTGATGCCATCAGTTTTCAGATGCACCTGCTTAAGGATGCAGGAGTTACACATTCTTACACAAATGCTGAAACAATGCAAGAGAAAGCTTCATTCATTGAATTGCACGCTATTACCTATGCTTTGGTCCCAGTGATGGTCATTCAAATGGGATGGTATATGTAGCCTAGGTTGTGAACTTTCCTAGGCACAAATTCAATGTAGCTTCTTTCAAGTGCTAGTGGTCCCAAATAGGAAACAAGAACACCAGCAGGGATGGTTACAGAGGGTTTACAAATAGCAGTAGACATGCCTACATTTCTACTGATTTGGCATGTTTATACCGCTGGTAGGGGGTGACACAATGGTACAGTGATTAGTATTGCTGCCCCTAGCTTCTCCTTTGGCTGGAGTGCCTTCATACTCATTATAGTTCGCTTGGCCCTGTCAACAGTTTCTGCCAGTAGGTAAAATAAGTGAGGAAGACGTCAACTCTAATCAACAAACTAGGTGAGCCGGTGAGCCAGTATCTGCTATCATTATATTTGTATTCAAAGCAAAACCAAGGTACTTATTTGTTTATTTTTATGTGTTGGGTCCATGAGCTCCCATCACATGGCATCAAGCTGCTACTCCTGATTTTGAAAAAAATATTACAGGTTTCATAGATAAGAGGAGAGTGCCAAGAGATTTAATTTTATGTCTATTCCCCTTTCCTCCTAGTAGACAGAAAGTGTGCCTGCATGCATGCAGTGTGTGGCCAAAACATGGATTAGCACTCCCACCTACTTATAATGCTGGCTAAAGTGTATTGCAGTCTATAGGCTATAGAGCAGCTTGAGCCTGTCCCTTGCTTATCTGTCTTGTGGCCTTGTATCTGTAAAGCTACATTACAACCTCCCACTCATAATGGATGAGCAAGTGTTGTCCATTCACTTTCACCCCCACCCTGGCTAGGTCCTTCAGAACATCTGTCCACAGTCATGGCACAATCCTCTGCCATAGTGCTAGTTTTGTAATATATTTATTTTTACTTATGAAATACTGAAAAAATACATGCTCTGTATGACATTAGACTGGAATATTGAAATAGCAGTATATTTTTTCTGGGCCATTTTCCTTCATGTTGCTGATCCTTACAACCCATCCCATCTCTCTCAAGTTCCATTCCCCCACCATAGGATATCCTTAGCAAAAAGATGAGAGTCAGTTGGAGAGGACAGCATATAAGTAACCATGGAGATGTATTTTGCAATCAACTGCATCTACCAATAGTGGCAATGATGGAATTACTAATGGCTCAGTCCTGCTCACCTATGCAAGTGAAGTGGGCACTTGCATCATCACAAGCAAGTATGCCATCCTCATGTGTGTGTATGCATCTACATACACACTGATCAGGGCTTCCATCACCACCTTTGTAGGACCAAGTCCAGATCCTCTGGTCTTTGTACCTTTCATTGCTTGCAGGCCACCTCTTGCTGATGGTATAATGAGAGACCAGGACCAGGACTGCTTCCCCCCAGACTGGACAAACCAAAATGTAAACTAACTCCTATCCCCTCTTACCTAGCTTCACCAGTGTCTGATTTGCTATTCAAACTCTGGTCATATGGGCCAATGTCATGGTTTATCCAGCTACACTACAAAGCCTTGTATTGTAGTATTGTTGTTGCTGTGTTATTTAGTCTATTCTGGCTCTTCATGACCTCAAAAAGTATAGCACAACAAGCCTGTTTGTAATTTTACTTGCAAATTAATATTCTTTACTCAAGTAAGGCTATCAATCCATCTTAGCTCATGACATCCCCATCATCTTTTACCCTTGATCTTTCCTTGCATCACTGTCTTTATTTATTTATTTTTCTTTTGTTAACCGGGTTAGTCCAACTGGGCCTGTGGCCCACTTTCAGTGGAGGCCCGAGGAGAAAAGCTCCAACGTACAAAATATCCACACACTGACAGTTTCATATAGGTAATACAAAGAAAAATAGAAAATCCTGTCTTCACATTATGTGGACACAGTATTTGAGTTTTAAATTATAGTAACAAACCTTCCTGTGAACAAATTTACTTGCAGCCCATGGAATTCTCAACAGTTTTCACCAATACTGTAGTTCAAAAGCATTGATTTTCTGGAGCACAGCTTTAGCTTCGACCAACTCTCACAGCCAGATGTTATTATAGAGAAAACCGCAACTTTGACAATATACATCTTTGTTGAACATCAGATGCCTTTCACATTGAAATCTTATCCAGATTTGCAACAGCTTTCTTTCTGTCTTGTAATTTGCATAGTTTGATTATTTCTTTTTTGTTTGTTTATGGTTAGTCTAGATACATTCCAAGATGCAGACTAGGATGAAACAGTGACCTTTCTGCTGCACTGTGCTTCTCTTTCTGGGTAAACGTGGATCCCAGTTAGGGATCACAAGATGATGGTTGTATTACAGCAAAAGGTGTGTTTGATTTGCTGTGGTTGGGGTTAGCATCTGTCCTTTCCACTAAACAGTCCCCACATGAGCAGCTGTATTCAGAAAGAAAAGCAAGAAGATGGGAGCTGGTCTGACATTTTAAGACAAGAATTTTTTAACTTATTATGTTAACTTAATTTTATAACTTAACTTGTTTGACTGTATGGACTGTGGTGGTGGTGCTGTGGTAGCGTTGTCGCCTCACAGTTAGACGTTGCCAGTTCGATTCTCAGAGCGTCATCTGTGTGGCGACATGCATGAATGGGCGTTCCTTCATTGAAGGTTGTGCGTTAGGCCCGGCAAGCCAGCACATAAAAATCTACTGCCAATCATTAGCGGACCGGAGTTCCGCTGTGGCGATCCCTAACCGGGAAAAGCTGAAAGACACAAACACAAACAAACTTGTTTAACTGTATGCTTATCTAGAAATCTTGTTTATTAATTTGCTAGGTATACTATCTTACAATGTGTTAATACCCAATACTGCCAATTGTATTACTCTACTTTATGATTCTACTGTCTTTGTACTGTGCTATTTCTATTTTACTGTGGAGCTTTTCTCCCCAGGCCTCCACTGAAAACGGGCTCATTATGGCCCAGTGGTCTTCCCTGGTTAACAAACTGCAAATAAATAAAATAAACTTTCATCCAACTGTTGCTGTATTTACAATTCTTTTAATACACATTAATATGATATGAAGTAATAGAAACAGCTAAAAGTATTCAATGGTGAGCCTTTATTTTTGGTAATAAAATGAATTCCAGTCCTTTGGGTTTTGTCTTGTGAGTTTCTTATGTCAGCAAAATTATGGTTCTTTAGTTAAAAAATGCTCTCCCTACACTCATTTGATATGTTTTGTCTGTAGTATTCTGTCAGCTTTGTTTAGTCTCTTTTAAAAGGTGACATTATTTTAGTTGTTTGGTTTGTGCGCAAACGTTTTTCAAATGTATGTTTTTTCATTCTGTAGAATATGATTCTAGTTGAGTCGGTTTTAACATCAAATACTTAGTCTCAGTAATATGGCCCAGTAGAGCTTTCGTTTTGTGTCAAGGAAAATGCATGTTTAGCTTAAGGCCTGCAATTTATTTCATAATGTTTTAGTTGAAGCTCAGTGTAAGCGTATGTCTTGTCTTTGACATAGCAAGATTACTATTTGTGTGGTCATTGACGTGTAAGACATTGGTATATTTCTCATTAACTCTGTCATTATAGTTTTTTTAAATGTTATTACTTCTGAAAATTTAAGGGTCAGATTCAGAAAACTGCCAAATTTCACAAAGTGAATTTGTGTGACAAGCTAAAATGACATGGCAATCCCTAATAGCATGCTCAGTCATGTTATATGACCTTATAATAAAACTCCATGTATGATAATGAGGCAAAACAAGTAGGTGGAGAAATTCAGAAACATTTAAATGTGTCACAACGGAGCTGTACCCACTGTACTTTTGAACTCTGCTGAATGTTTATATTCAAATTGATTAAATCTCAGAGTAATAATAGGGGTTGCTGCAGCTATTGTAAGTGCTTATCTGCAAGAGGCTGTTATTCTTAATGCCATGCATGATGGTGTGCATCATAACCCCCAGAGATGCAAGAACACAGACTCAGCAGTAGCTGGAACACTGTGGCTTGGTCTATTGGATATATCCAGTGCATGCATGGCAGGGGATTCTACATCCCGTTCATGTCCCCACCCATGAGAACTGGTTCTGCCAGCACTTACACTGGATGTACCATGGGCATGCTAGATGCTCATGTATTGCTTAATATTGAGGAAAATCTGCTTGGAGATGTGCCAGCACAATGACAGCCATGACCATGGGGATGGCTACTTCTGGAGACATATCCACAATAGATGTTCCTGTGGAAGTACTAGCATAGCAGGAGTGGGATCTCATTTATCCATGGCAATTTTAGCTAACATCTGTGGATTTAGTAGGTGACTAGTTTCACAGATGGCTGTTTACTAGTCAATGAATCAAACATAGAGGATGTTCACTCCCATAGGTCGTCATGCACATCCCGGATCACCTTCACTATCTCTGTCATGGTTGTGATGGAACTAGCCTGTGCCTCTGTAATGGCCCTGTGTATATGCTGGGTTGTAGCCACTCACACACCAACCTCAGGAGGATGGTAATAACTATGTCTCCAGCGAGTACCATTATCAGTCTCCTCGTGTGGATTTTTCTGCCAATGAGTGTTAAGGGCTGATACAGACATCCATTTACTGGAGGCCAACACACTTCCCTGAATTATAATTTCACCTTCAAACTGCAGTCTCTCTTTCTAATATCAGGGTAGCTTGGGTATCCACAGGAATAGAATCTGTATATGTGTCCATAGTCTGTGTTACAGATATGGTGGTCACATTGCCTGTGTTCAGTAGTGTACACTGTACCAGCTGATGCAGCCTCATTATAAGAGGTTGTAGATCCTCTAACATGAGGCAGGGTCAGTTCCACGGTGCTGGATAAAGAATTACCTGTGAATATAACATACCACAACATATCCCATATATGACACAACACCACAACTTTACGCAGCTATACATGCAACTGAGATATTTACAACTATAACTATGATAAAAACTAATACCTATGACCATACCTTGTACAGACGGATGTGGTTGTTTTATCAGAGATGCATCTTAATACCATAAGTTAGACAGGTTTAATTAAGTTTTGTAATGACTAAGGAATACAGAGGACTTTCAGGTATTCATAGGACTACATACCTGGGGCATCTGCAGTGGATATTCTTTAGGTCCTATCTAGTTCTGCCCCAATAGCCAGTTCTGCATTGTGGGACCCGGTGGAGGTGTTGCTCCCTTTTAATGAGGCTAGGTAATATACTTAATGGCATCCAGCCTGATGCCCTTTATTCCCATGCCACTGGCTTCTGCTCTTTGGACAGCACTGTGAATCATATAGGTGACCCTGTGGTGTACAGTTTCATACCTGTGAACCAACTACATTCTCATTGGCAACAATGTTGACCAAGGCACAGTCATGGTAGGGTTGGTCAGCTACATTCATGTTAAAGAGCAATCAGGCGTGGACATGGTGGGCTTGGAGAACCACCTCATTATGTACACCTCATTATTCTCGTCAGAGTATTTGGGCTTAAGTGTGCATGTTAATGTCCCAGCAGATGTCTTCTTCTGTTTGCACTGTTTTGCAAGGATTGCTCTGTTAACATGGAAAAAGTACAGTTTTGTATCTACCATAAATGTAGATGTTCGAGTGCTCATACAGCTGCAGTCATTACAGATGGGTTATCCTGCCGTCAGGCAGGTCCTCGGTCAGCCGAATTCCAAAGTCTAGGTCCGGCGTCGGTTGTCGTTGCTTCTTCCCTGACATCAGTGTGGCAGGGGTATAAAAGAGGCAGCCGACGCCATTTTCTTCAGTTTTTCTTGCCCCAGATGTCAGGTGCCCCCATAAGGAAGGCAAAACATAATGTTATGCAAACATGTAATATAGATAAATCAAAAAACAGTAGTTGCAAGCAAATACACCATAAAAGAATACCCCAAATAGGTTGTATGATAAAGGTGTTTGTCATAAGGCCTGTCCTAAGAGGGGACGGAGGGGGGGTAACCTGGACTGCAGCTGTATGAGCACTCGAACATCTACATTTATGGTAGGTACAAAACTGTACTATGTTCATCATGCGTACAGCTGCAGTCATTACAGATGGGAAGAATCCCATAGCTAAGTAAGGGTGGTAGGCACTAAGTGGAACTAGGAGGGGCGAGGATGCCCTGCAAGACTGCTGTGGCAAAGCCCGCTCTAGATTTAGAGTATAGTGGAAGGTGGTAGTGCTTGGAGAAAGTGTGCACTGAACTCCAAGTAGCTGCTTCCAAAATGTCCTTGGTAGGGACCCCCCTGAGGAAAGCTGCAGAGGTAGCTGTGGCCCTGGTGGAGTGGGATCTGATGTATGTAGGCACAGTTTTTCCATGAAATGAGTAACAAAAGCGTATGCAGTGGGCTATCCATTTTGAAATTGTCTGTTTGGAAATATCCTTTCCTTGAGCACCTGTAGCATAGGACACAAAGAGTTGCTCAGATTTCCTGAATGGCTTTGTTCTGTCCAAATAATAACAAAGTTGTCTGTGAATGTCCAAGGAATGTAGTAATCTTTCCCCTTTGTTCTGTGGATTTGGATAAAAGGTAGGTAAGTGGATATTCTGATTCAAAGCTACACTGGATACTACCTTTGGCATAAAGGTAGGGTTGGTTCATAAGGAGACTCTGTCCTGATGGAAAATGATGAATGGTTGCACAGCCATGAGGGCCTGTAGCTCCGAAACCCTGCGTGCTGAGGTGATAGCCAGCAGAAAGGCTGTTTTCCATGACAAGTATTGTAGCTCTGTTGAAGAAGCTGGCTCAAAGGGGGGAAGGGTCAGCTTTTCCAATACAAAGTTGAGGTCCCAAGCTGGAACTGGTGGTTTCCTTGGGGGTTTTATATTTTTTGCCCTTCTGAGGAACTGCCTTAAGAGAGGATGTGAGAATAAAGGAGGGTCTGTGTTGTATTGTGCAGAAATGGCTGAAGCGTGGATCTTGATGGAGGAGAAGGAAAGTCCACTGTTCAACATCTCAGCTAGGTACTCTAAAATTTGAGGTATATTTATTACCCAAGGATTCTGGCCCTTTTCTTGATTCTAGGAACAAAATCGTTTCCATTTGGTGGAGTAGGCTTTTCTAGTAGAAGGTCTTCTGGCCTCCAAGATGACATCCTGCACCTCCTTGGAGAGGAGAGTCTGTTGGGAAATTAAGGAATTCTCCATGCAGCTAGATTTAGGGTTTTGAGCTGGCTGTGAAGGGTTTTGTAGTTGTGCTGGGACAACAGAAGAGGGACTAGAGGTAGGGTCCATGGTGGGGAGTGTGTCAGGCTCCTTAGGAGCGGATACCAGTGTTGTCTTGGCCAGTCTGGAGCAATGAGAATCATTTGTGGCCTCTCTGCTCTGGCTTTTAATAGAACTTTGGTCAGTGGAGGAAGAGGCGGGATGGCATAAACTGTCAATGTTGTCCAATTGAAAGAGAGTGCGTCCATTTTCCAGGCCTGTGGATGATAGGTCCTTGAACAAAATTTTTTCAACTGGTAATTTCTGTGGGTAGCAAAGAGATCTATGTCTGGCTGTCCCCATGCCTGAGTTATCTTTGTGAAAACTTGAGGATGCAACTTCCATTCGTGAGGATCGGTCATATTTCTGCTTAGGCTGTCTGCCAGTGTGTTTTCCTTCCCTGGCAGGAATTGTGCCTGTAGTTGAATTTGCAGTTCCAGTGCTGTGTTCCATAGGGTCATGGCTTGCCTGCACACGGGGTATGAATGAGTTCCCCCCTGTTTGTTTATGTACCACATCGCTGTGGTGTTCTGTCCTTATCAATAGCTGGCCTGGATGCAGTAGGTCTTTGAAGGTCATAAGAGCATTTTGCATGGCTAGCATCTCCTTTTGGTTGATGTGTAGGTGCTTCTCTTTTTGGGACCATTTTCCCTGAATGCACTGATCTGTCATGTGCGCTCCCCGGGCGTAGTCTGAGGCATCTGTTGTGATGATTTGAGTTGCTTGAGGTACACAGAAAGGGAGACCTGTGTTTCTTTGGCATGCTTGAGCCCACCACAAAAATTCTTTTTGAAGGCATGGAATGAGTGGTATGATTGCTTCCAAGCTGTGGCTGTGTTGAGACCATAAGTTTTTTAGGTACCACTGAAGTTTCCTCATATGCAGCTTTGCACATGGGATTAGTAGGATGCAAGATGCCATGAATCCCAGAGCCTGCAGGACTTTCCTTGCAGTTAGCCTGGTTAAAGTTGCCATTTTGCTGAAGTATTGAGACAGTTGCCCTTGTTTGTCTGGCGTGAGGTAGGCCATCTGGGTGGTTGTATTCAAGCTGGCACCCAGGAAAATTATCTGTTGAGAAGGTATTAGTTTTGATTTCTTTTTGTTCACTGTGTATCCCAGGAAGTTTAACAGTTTTATTACAAACGCCAGATGCTGCAATAGAATGTCCTTGCTGTCCGCTTGGATCAGGCAGTCGTCCAGATATGGGTAGATTTGTATTCCTTGTAGTCTGCAGAAGGCAATTACTGATGTCAGGCATTTCGTAAACACTCTGGGCGCAGTAGATAAGCCAAAGGGCAATGCAGAGAATTGGTAATGGGTTGAACCTGCAAGAAATCTGAGGTATCTTCTGCAACCTTGTCTGATAGGGACATGCAGGTATGCCTCCTTGAGGTCCAATGTTACCAGCCAAGACTCCTTGCCCAGCATGGGAAGAAGCTGCTGTAATGTGAGCATCTTGAATTTTGGCACCTGTAGATATGTGTTTAGGATGGATAGGTCTAAGACAGGTCTCCAATCTTTGTCTTTTCTTGGTACCAGGAATAGTCTGGAATAAAAACCTTGACCTTGTTCTTTTGCAGGTACCTCTTGAATCGCTTTCATATCCATGAGAGTGAAAATTTGTCTTTGTGCCTCTGCCGTTTGATTTTGTGGCAGGTTTGGCATGCCTCTCATTTTTGGAAGGGTGTGAAAGTGGAACCTGTAGCCTCTGTCTATAATGATAAAAAGTGAGTGAGCCAAGAACAGTATGACCAAACAAGTTAACTAAGAATACTCCACCAGGCACAAATGAATCGAAGCTCCAAGGAAAAATTGCTTTAATAAGCACTTAAAAACTCCACAGTTGAGACTGGATCAGTAAAAGAACAATAACGTATCCACATAGACGTTTTCGTCGACAACTTCATCAGTTATACATCAATTTTAAAATGAGGTGGTTTTATATACTGTTTGAATTTAATCACAGATCTCTTGTCCAATCAAGCAGCACAATAAATTAAAATCACTTAATTGAGTAATTAATTCATGAAAGCCATGTTAAAAACACTTGCAAAAATGAATACAATTCACTAAAACCATTTATACTCAAATTGTTACATATTTAGTATATATTTAATGTAAGTTTTCCAATGCTTTAAAAACTTTCTATACTTTTAAATGAATCTCTTTAAAAATGTTACTATATAACATGTCATTCAGACTTGTAGGTTTAATATTATAACCAGACACCATCTTGTGGTCATTGAGTTAATTACAGCCACACACTAAACTTTTTAAGCTGAAAATACAAGACTTGTCTTTTGAGAATGTATATAAAATTTCAAAACAGTGAAGATCATAAAATAGACCAAGGAAGAACTTCATTAAATCAAAGCTTGGCAGCCCTCATCTTTAAAACTGGGGCCAATGATACCATGTCATTGAGCCCAAAATTACGATTCGCATCTAAAAGAGCTGCCAGTACAACTCTTTGTAGTCAATAAGTGTCTCCCACATCCCCCTCTTGGGTTAGTGGGAACAACTTCCAATACAAAAATGAGTAGCCTGTGGTGTTACATTTTGTTGAATGCCTACTCAATGCATTTTTTCTTTCATCACCCTGACATCATATAAGTGCTCGATATTCTCTGTCTGAGCTTTCTTTCACTCTTTCCGACATAGAAAGAGGGACATTTTTTGCAAACGGCTAAATATATGATGCCTTTAGTGTCACAAATGGCGAATGTATTTAAACGGAGGGTCTTATTCCTTGCTTCTAATACCATACTATCCCCACAAATCAAATAAGAGCAATATTTACATTTCCCACACTTTTGTAAGCCCTTCTTGGATTTATCATAATTGTTACACACATTGTTTTTCTTCCCCATTTCAAGATAATTCTTGATAGTTTTCACTCTACGATATACATGGGTTAATTCATTGTCAAAAATACATTCAAGATCTGAAAATTTTGAAAAGTTGTCCCATTCTCTAGAGAATATGTTCCTAACAAAGGCAGATTGTTCACTGAAGGTAGTGATTAACCCTGTCCCCTTTTCAGCAAGATGACCTCCCAACCCTGAAGTATGAGTGGTAGTTTCTTCTATCCCTAAGATTGGGGCAAAGGTGTCTGATCTTTTTGTACTAACCTCCTCCAACACCTTGTTGAACATCTCTAAAGGGTATCCTCTCTGAATAAAGAGATTCTTTAAAAATTCTGTTTCCTCCAGGAAAGCTTTGTTGTCCGAGGTCATTCTACTGCACCTAACCAGTTGCCCTTTCACCACACCCTTCTTCTGATGGGGGGGATGGCAACTGGTAAAGTGCAGATAGGAATTAGAAAAAGTTTCTTTCCTGAAAATTCTTGATGACAGTTTCCCTTCTTGTTTCTCAATGTGAACATCGAGGTATTTTAACTTTTGTTCATCAAAATTGCTGGTAAAATTCAGAAATGTGGAGGTGTTATTAACAAAGGCCAAAAGGTTGTTAAAGTTTTCCTCACTACCCATCCAGAAAAAACATAAATCATCTAGGTACCTAGTGTATAGGGAGCATTCCTTCATCAGAGGAGAATTGAGAAGAAAAGTTTCTTCCCAATAAGCCATGATAATATTGGCATATGTGGGTGCACAATGTGCCCCCATTGCAACACCCCTTTCTTGTTTAAAGTACTCCCTTGAAAGTAGATGAAATTGTTTTTAACACTATTTCCATGAATGTTAAAGTATTGACAAAATCAATGTGTGTTAGTTTTTACTTTCAATTAATTTTCTTCAAACCAAGAAAGCCCCAATTCGTGTGGGATGCAACCAAACAAATCAATCACATCCATAGTTCCAAACCCAAGACGTTCACTATACAATGAAGGTTTAATCCTTCTCAACAAGTCCCAGGAGTCTTTTAGAACATTTTCACTTCCCTCGAGTACTTGTTTAATTTTGTAATCAACAAATTTTGCTAAAGGGGCTGTTATTGATCCTTCAGCCGACACAATAGGTCTGAGGGGTGGGTCACAGGCATTTTTGTGGACTTTGGGAATCCAAGATGCAGGGAATCTTTGGTTTATCTACAAACAAAAATTTGTAAGTGTCTTGATCTATTGAACCCTGCATTAACATGTCATATAATAAAAGATGAATCTTTCTATAGGCCATGTTCACTTCGTTAATGGATACCCTGGTGTATTTTTCAGAATCATTAAGTAAGTCCAACATTTTCCCTTCAGACTGTATTGTGTCCATGACTACCACCCTCCCCTTGTCTGGTTTCATTACTCTCAGGTTGTGATTTTCACAAATAGTTCTCAAAGTGTTTTTCTCTTCCTGGGTTAAGTTCGAATGAAAAGTTCTTGTTGTCAGGTGATTCCTTATCTCATGCTCAACTTTCAATTCAAAATTCCTAAGTTGGGGGTGAGTCGGGGGGTTGAATGTACTTTTCCGCTTCAAACTTTGTCCCTGATAATCTGACTTTTTGTCCTTGAAAAAAAGTTCCAAGTTCTTTTCGAATAAACAATTTAATGTCTACCAGTAGTTTGAAAATATCAGTTTTTGTGTAGGCACAAAAGTGAAGCCTTTGGAAAAAAGGTTAAACCAGCTCTTGTCAATACTAACACTGGAATAGTTATATATATTGAACCTGTTGAAACTCCAGGTATTCAAACTGTTGATAATGTCAACTTCCTGTTCAATCCTTGTGTCATCTAATAAAATCTCCCCCTCCCCTGTAGTTTTTGAGTTGTAGTAGACCCTACCCTGCTGCATGAGCCTCTCTGATCTCCTTAGGGGGGGATACTCGTCTGTGTCTAGTATTTCTTCATGTTGTTCTTCCATAACAGTTTCCCCCCATTCTCCATCAAAATTATCTTCTTTCCTCCATTTCCCATAGTCATTCCTGTGGGTGGTTCTAGGTCTGGGATAGTGGGTTTTGTTTTTATATTGCCCTTGGTCCCTTTTAATTTTCCCTATCTTCCTGTTCTGAACCTCCTTACACTTATTGTCAACTTTTACAAAAACATTCTCATATTTTTTCTTATTAGCATCTACTGTATATAACAAGTCATTTGTAATAGCTTTATTAATGTTCTCTATATCTCCTTGCAGCTTTTGCATTAACATTTCATTGTTGTTGATAATAGCTCTCATAACATTTAAACCACAATTGTCAAAGATAGAAATAAGTTCCCCATGAAAATCAGAGCCTTCAATAACATTATTAGGGTATTTGCAAACCCTAAGGCCCTTAGGAACAATATTTAAAGTAATACAATGCTTGAGATAATCATTGTCAATTTCAAGCGTTTTAAATTTTATTAAATAAAATTCCAAATCATTTAAAAGCGTACTAAAACTTGTATTACTGTATTTAGTTGGACTGCTTTGGGTTTCAAAGCTATACTTCGCTTTGAAGCAGTCAGAAAACAGTTTTTGTGTACCTGTAATAGGATTAGATTTGTCCATACGGGTTTGTTGCCGTGTACGCTGACTTTTCGGTCTAACAGAGGCCGCTTCAGCTCCATTGCTGTTAGCGTTGATAAAATCCACTGTAATGTGTGGAAAACCGTCTAAGCTATTTCCACAGTTCACATCTTCCTCGATTGAAGTGCTGCTTACATCATTAGTAATGAGTGCATCTAATTCAACCTGCTTCCGGTTAGCTTCCTGGTTCCCCGGTGGTTGCATAAGGACAGCAAGTGAAGCAAATGACTGACTAAGCGGTGTCAGCAGGGCAACCAACTGAGTGAGTTGCCCGATGAGCTTTCGTAATTCCCCAGTCTCAGAGCTCCTAGGAGCCGGATCTGTGCTTGGCGGCTGCTCCATAAAAACTGATAAAAAGTGAGTGAGCCAAGAACAGTATGACCAAACAAGTCTGTCTATAATGTCCAGAATCCATTTGTCTTTTGTAACAATATGCCAATTTTTTGAAAATAATGCCAGTTTTCCACCCAAAGGTGCTGCCATTAAAGCTTTGCTTGGCAGGTATAGGGGGAAGTCATTGTGTCTGTTTTCTAAATGACTGTGATCTATCTTCTCCACCTCTTGGGGTTGGTGCTTGCCACTGCCTTGCTCGGTAAGATCCTTGAGGTTGCCTCTACCCCTTGGACGTCTGTATCTGCCCCTTTGAGGTCTGTCCGTGGCTGGAAAGGACCTATTTTTTGAAGGCCAGTTTCTGCTGAAGCGTGGGGGTTGTACCTGCAGGAAATCTTTCGCTGTTTGCAGTGATTTTGCTTTTTCCTCCATTTTCTTTAGTACCTCCTCAGCTTTAACACCAAACAATACATCTTTTTGAAGTGGTGCATCTAATAATTTTGCTTTGACATGATCTCGTAAGGTTTGCTCTTTGAGCCAAGCATGTCTACGTATAACAGACCCCGTAACAGCAGCTCTACATGAGGCCTCTAAAGCATCAAAACCACACTGCAACGTATGTTTACCCACTTGCTCTGCACCATGCAACAAATCCTGCAACTCTTTCAAATCTGGTTGTTCTGTTTGTGTCATTTTGCTTTTCAACTGAGATAACAAAAACTGTTGGTACTTTAACATATGGAATTGACAGTTTAATGCCCTCATGGTTAAAGTGGCAGAGGTATACACCTTTTTCCCCCACCTTTCTAATGCTCTGGAATCTCTCTCTGAAGGTAAAGGGTTTTTAGCTGTAGAGGCCTTAATTCCCTTGGGACCCTGTGAAATAGTTTCTGGGTTAGCAGTATGGCTTTTAAAAAGGAACTGGTGAGAATCAGGAACCCGGTAATACCTGTCTGGTTTAACAGGTGCTGGAGGTAAAGAATCTGGATTAAGGCTGGCTTCTGTGTACACATCATCCAAAATATCTAAAACAGGAGGGATAGCCAGGGGCCTATGCTGGGGGAATTCCCTGAGCCTTTTCTTGGAATCTGAGTAATCTTGGCCTTCCCAGTGAAAGTGTTCCCTCAATGTATGCAGGGTTTCCCCAAAAGAGTAGTCCTCAGGGGGGGGGGGGGACTGAGGGAATAGACTCCTCAGCATCAGAGTCTTCAAAAGGGGAATAGGCATAATCCTGGTCCTCAGAGTGTTCTGAGGTAATAGAAGCCTGGTCTGAGGAAGGGTAGTCTTCCTCTAGTCTGGGTCTTTTGTCAGAGGGGGGTTGAGAACCCCTGATGAGAGTTATCAAATCCTCAGCCATTTTAAGCATCTGCTTTTTAGGCATGGGGCCTTGAGAGGAGGTATGAGGACCCTGTTTTTTAGTTTTCATGGCTGCTTTAGATTTAGTGAAGGACTTAATAGAGATGGTGGAAGGCCTGAAGACGCCTTCAGAAATGGCAGGCCTGACAAAATTTTGAGTTTCCCCGCCAAGAGTGGCGTCGGTATCTGCAGAAGGAATGGGGACCGAGGAGCCTGCGACCTCAGGTACTGAAGTCAGCGGTAATGTAGTTTCATCGGTACTCAGGGGCTGCGTAGGCGCCTCGCTGAGAACTGGAGAACTGGTAGTCGGCCTAAGCGTGGTCTCAGTACTCGGTGCAGACCTCGGATGTCGGTCCTTATCTTTGCGTCTTTTGCTCAAAATTGGAGTCGGTGTATCCAACGACATGATATAATTAATTTTTTTGCCAAAATAATGAAGGGCGAACTCCGCCCGGCGCTTAATAGTGCGCTTATTGAATCTAGCACAAAAACGGCAGGCCGAGACGTTGTGGTCTGGGCCTAAGCAAGGTATACAGAAAGAGTGGAAATCCTTATGCAGTATTTGCTTCCCACAAGAAATGCAATTATTAACTTTGTCTGACATCGGTCTGAGGCAAGAAAAGTTTCCCCAACGGGGTATTTAGCTTTAAAGAAGACTTCGGCTGAAATACTTTCGTAAATCTCAGGAGCTGGCCGACCGGCACTTGCGAACTGCTTCTGCTTTGGGCACCGCACGGCAAGAAAGACTGAAGAAAATGGCGTCATCAGCCTCTTTTATACCCCTGCCGCACTGACATCAGGGAAGAAGCGACGACAACCGACGCCGGACCTAGACTTTGGAATTCAGCCGACCGAGGACCCGCCTGATGGCAGGATAACCCATCTGTAATGACTGCAGCTGTATGCACGATGAACATCAGTGGAATTAACATCTTTGTTCCTGCATGACTCATAAATGCTAACACTACTACTATCCTATGTGGTCATATATTATATTTGTGCCTGACAGTTAATTATCTGTATCCACGGAATTTAAGTAAATGTCAGGCCTCAAGATTTACTGAACACATTTCTCCCTCAAAAGTCATAGAGCTGTAAATGACCAAGGACATAAGACTGTTACTATCACAGTTACAAATATTGTGGCTGATGACATATGTGCAATGCATGCTATGCTAAAATTCTATTGAACAGGACTCTGACTTTGTCTCCCTTTCATCTTAATAATACTGCAGGCCACTAATTGCTGTATCATTGCAATATACCCCTCAATCGACTTTGACCAGTGCAATTAAAAGCACTGACACATTTTCATCCCTTATAGTCAACAGGTTGGATAGCAGTTAAAGCATCTGTAGTACAAGTGAATGGATTCATAAAATGCAGCCCTTATCTTATACAAGCAGATATATTTAGATGAGAATATTTGTTTTCCAAGGTCACCTTAACTCACTTGTTTTCTGTAGTGCAAGGAGGCTCTGTACTTTTCTTTGCACTTACGTAATGATGATTGAGCTGGCCAAGTAATGATGACTGAGCTGGCCAAGTGTGATGATTATGCTAATCAGGGCTCTGCTTACTGTTCTCATTTGCTAAATTTGTTTAATGAGCACACCTGCTAAACATCATGCAGAAGTGCAATCAGTGATGTGCACATGTCTGGGTTCCTGCGGGTGGCATTGTGCATGAGTGGTCAGCCTATACTTTTGGTGAGAGTGAAGTGTCATTCCATATATAACCATCTAGACATGGAGTCTTTGTACAGAATGCTTTCTTAAAAGTACACATTAGCATTGAGGACTGCCATGTTTCACATTTTAAACTGCGATTGTGAACTGTAATAACAGAGTATGTGTATTCTCTGAAGTTATCATCAGGCAAGCAAATTACGTGCCTGTGAATGCATATTACTGCATGGCAGATAAGATAACAGACTTTATATGGATGCCACTTGGTTGGGGAAGGAGAGGGCAGTGCTCCTTTTACAGTACAGAGATGGACTGAGGAGTCAAAGATATTGCATTACCTCCTCCATAAGGATCACAACCAGAAGCTAATGCAGGATGGCTATAAATAGCCTCAGTATAAGACTGAAGTCTGAAATAGTTTAGCACCAGCTGCCACCCATGCATCTGACATCCCATGCACAGGAGAACAGTCTCGTAATTGTGACCTCTTTAGCCGATGGGAGTAGGAAGTTAAAGAGCAGGCACTACCTATGTATTGTATGTACAATATATGTTAGCTATGCATGTGAACTGTTAATGCATGTCAACAAATATTGCACAATGCTGTGTTTATGTCTATAGCCTCTGAAGATATGGACATGAATAGACAGCTGCATAGAAGAGCCTAAGAGAGTGCCAGGACAAGTGTGCATCTTTCATAAAGTCTTGGTTTCAGTATTGGCAGTATTTGGGATTCATTCCAGAAATGTATAACTTTTATAAGTCAGTGCCACTTGTGCTATTGCCACTGCAACCCAAAAGTAGCACTACAAATGTTCAGTGTTATTAGTGTGTTTGTGCCTACATCCTTTTGTATAGATGGATATGTGATTTAGGATATTAAACCTCTGCTTTGACATCATGTAGATGCCTGTGAGTTTAATCCTCTCATAGTTGTTAGCATGAAAAGTATTTAATGTTTATTCTTTTGCTAATTTATATAACTGCAGCATAACATGGGGTGAATATGTAAGATTATCATTATTAATGGGTCCTCTCCTATTTAATATATTTATTAATAACCTCCACTCACCATCCTAGTTTAGTTCAGCATGCAGATGACTCAACATTAATATGTGTGGCCTCAACAATAAATAAGCTGCAAGGCATTACCCAAAAATGTTTCTGCTCAGTAGAAACCTGACTCAAAGAATCAGACCTCCTACTCAACTCCAAGAAAACTAAGTTAATGCGTTTTACCTCAAAATGTTGCCAAAATGAAAAGCAATATAGTCAGCAAATAATACTGTCATCAAAACTGTACCTCACAGTAAACTTCTAGGTGTTAGAATAGATGGCAATCTCAAATATGACCAGCATATACTACATACCATTTAATCTACTCACCACAATCTAGGCTCTCTTTATAGGATTAATGGATTTCTTACAGATACTGCAATAAAAACTCTAGCTACCACCTTCTTACTGCCAACTGTCTTCTACACAACTCCTATCATAACAAAATTAAACAAAACTCAAAGAAAGAAACTTGCCTCCTGCTACAATAAAATAGCTAAATTTGCCACCAATCTCCCTCATAGGACCCACCATTGTCATAGCTTAAAGCAATTAAACTGACTGGAACTGCACAACTACCTAACGTATTCACAACTAACTACAGAAAAACTCATTCAACATCCAGAAAAATGCCCTGCACTACAAAACATATTACTGCCCTACTGTCCAGCAAGAGACCTCCATTCTAGTAACAAATTATTGCTGTTCACAAATAAATCAAATAATGTTGCAGGAGACTTGCTCTACTCCCAATACATTGCTAAACTCTGGAATAAAAAAACTCTCCAACAAATTCAATAGTTTTAAACCATTGCTTAAACATCTTAACCAGTCCTGCTCCTGCACATGCTCATCCCCAGGTTAAGACTTTGTGATCACTGTACGATACTCTCCAAATACTCTGCTGCCTGTACAATCCAGTCCACTAAGTTGCATGTGGGTCTTCTCTTTAGTAACTTCTACCTCTATAAAACCTCAGAATGTATAAATGTAACTGCTGTATGTACATAATTGTAAGTATAAATCTAACTACTCTGCGTTTAACTGGAATGTAGTATAATGCAATGTAAGCAAATGGAGCTTTTCTCCCAAGGCTTCTGCTGAAAATGGATATTACCAAGTCAAACTTTCCTGGTTAACAAAGAGAAATAATAAATAAGTGGGCATGTTTCAGTACAAAACACAGTTTGTTTCCTTTCCCTGTCACCTGTGAGTGAAATAAGTTTGTCTGAGCAGCATGTGTTCTTTGTATGTCATATGTATTCTTTGTGTGTCATATGTATTCTTTGTTTATGTTCATTAGTTTCAGACAGCAATATTACTTCTCTGACTACAGGAGAATGGTGGACTGTGTATATAGTTTGTTAAATTAATCCTCTGTCTGTCGCACTGCAGACAATAATGGCTGTCGGTTCATTTCCCCCTCCCATTTCTATATATTAATAATTAAATTCATGAATGTATTGTTTGGTCCAACAAGTACATTCTGTTTAATTCTGTCAGTTTTAACATAGTAAGAACTCAGTTTTTCATTGCACATTTACTTGTCTCTCTCCCACCCCTTTGTTACTGTCCTCTAGATACATTTATTTTATTTGTTTCTGTACTTTTATTTTATGATTATATGCAGTAGTACAACAGACAATCTGCACCCATCCCACTGACAAGGCCATTTGACCCCCCGCCACCACCACCACCACCACCACCACCAGGAGCACATAGCACATCTGAGTTCCAGCCTACCACAGCTCTTGCCCTACCCAAATCATTTGCTTCAGATGGTGATGCAGTTGCACACACCAGCAGCAGTATGAGTGGAGGTGATGCATCTGTCACCAGTTGGCAGCTGGCAGACATTGTAGGGGATACTATAGATAGGTGGCCGATGCCCTAATCAGCTACACGGAGAACCTTCTCCAGTGACTCATTGAGTCATGTCCTTGTCCGCCACTGTCTCCACCATCTAAGCAAGGACCCAGTGGTGACAGTATCCAGGGTGGTAAGTAATCTCCCACTGGTCTTAGCTAGCAGAGGCTGCAACTCCGAAAATCAGATCCAAACCTGCTGCTCCCCTTCCTTTTGTGTCCATGCCCACCTTATTAGTCATGCAGTCCTTCCCTCACTATTGTTTTCCCTCTGCATGGCTGGTGTCTCCTTCAGCATTGTGCTCCCCTTCCTTCATTGTGTTGCCATGAATGCTGTCATGTCTCTCTTCCGTTGTACCTAACCTAAACCCCTTACCTTCCATGTACTTCTCTTACTTCCTTTGCCGACTTACCCTGCTTTTCATAAATATAAAATGGGCATGTCCCACGAAAAAAAAGTATCGCCCTCCTTTACAACATTCAGACTGCTCATTCGTTATTGCTCACCTTCTGCTCTACCTTCTACTTGCTTATACTTTTTATCTCTTTCCTGTATTCCTATTTCCATCCTTGATCTGGTCAAAAACGCATTATGAAAAAAAAAATAGGTAAATGCAATGTACACATGCTCCTATACGGCTTCTAAATCACTTAGCTTTTCTGATTATACTGTAAATAATGGTTCACAAAGCCCACCATCAACACTCACAAGCAGTGAAGAATGGCATTGATCATTACAGACAAAACAAAACTGACATCCGGTCACTGTCACCTGCTAATTATATCGCTCTTGGCTGCCATTTGTCATGCTAATGAGCTGACCTTGCTTGTGTGGCAGTATACAAGTATGAAATAGGATAAAGCTCATGCTTTTAGTCAGACTGCTTCTATGGCTCAGCTTCTAACTGAATTGATTTGTGAAGTCCAAATGAAGAGGGTTGAGGGTTCAATAACCCTCATGGTTGTATGCTTTTTGTGACTTTTATGCTTCCATTCGGCAAATGTGTAACATTCATCTGCTGTGTTCTTTACTGGTATCTTTAGTGTGACTGCTTGCATGGCTCCCCTTGTAAATGGCATGATCTATAGAGTGTCGTCACTGAACAAGAGGTGAGGTTCAGATCCCCTCAGGGTTTTATTCTTTTGGTGACTTTTTTGTTTCCATTCTGCATATGTGTAACAATAACCTTCTATCTACTTCACTCATACCTTCAGTGGGACTGCTTGCAAGACCCAGCTTGTAAATAAAGTGATTTGTAGAGTGTCATTTAAAAGAGCTAATGGTTTAAATTCACTCTGGGGTGTATGGCATTTTTTTTCAAATATTTGCATTATAGTACAGGTTTACTGCTCAAAGTATGCTGATGTGATAACTGGATTTTCTCAATAAATCATGTTACTTTTCTGTACCCCACATATCCTGTGTTTTTTTAATCTTTTTAACTTCAGTTTATTGAGAATGAAATCCGTGTGTATGTCTCATACCTCCTTCTCTATTGTCTTCTAATCCCCGATTTCATCACTAACTCCATTTGCAGTCTTGTGTATTTTATATTTTTGTTTCTGTGGCCTAACGACCTTCAACACCCTCCTAATTTAGGCATACTTTCCTTATAACCTTCCACAAGACTGTTCTCTGCATGTGTGGGTGTATGAGTTACAAAACAGATCAGTATGCAAACATTACCAACTGTGCTTGAATTTCTCACCAGATTTCATCAAGGTCAGTGCTTACTACGTTTGCTACAGCTGCTTGTACTTCACTGTGGCTATAACTTGGTCCTCCATGATCTTTCAACAAGACCCTACTGCGTCCTTAATGAGGAACTTCTAGTTGTGCACATCTACGTGGCCACATTTAATGTTACTGAGCCTTGGGGCATATCCCATGGCCATAATAAACATTGTTGGCTTGGCCACGATCAGAGACATGATGTTTCTGAACTCCCAGGAAGAACTGCCGAAATAACTCCTTCTCCCACCAGCATCGACAGAAGGGAGCTTATCTAGGTCACAGAAAAATGCTTATGTAAATAACTGCACACTGTTCAGTGTATGCATAGCTCTTAATTTTTTAGCACAAAAAATTTGGGCAAAGGCACAAATGATCTGGTGATAAAGGTCCAAAAATAGGGACATATTTTAAATATCGCTCTTATAAAGTTAGAAAGTTGCTGGAATAATGGGTCTTCTGTTAGCATGCATTTTTCAGAAGAATATAAACTGTGAAACTCAAATATTTCTCATTATTTAGTGATTTCAATCCTCAATCATTTCCCAGAAAACCACAACATTTATAAGGAGCAGATCAATGTTGAGACAAAAACTGGACGTTCTATGAAATTCTGGACAATTAAGAGGTATGAGCATGTACAGCATTAAGGCACAAAGAACTTCATTACAGCCTTGACTGTAAAACATTAATAAACATTGAGATATTAGAATACAATGCTATGGTGTGTTTGTTTATTATTTATGTATTTGTGTATTTATTTATGTATTTAACAGTGCCACTGGGTTCCTTTCTGGGTCATAATTTAGTTATAGAATGAACATTTTTCAAAAAAATTCCATGACAACAAAATGTGCTTAATAGCAGAGCTTTGGCCGGCTAACATTTACCTAAAATCAGCTGGACGTATAAGTGAATTTAAGTACACTTTTATCTGCTCTTTTGCTGTTTACTGCTGTTTTAGCTGCTTTTCTGTAACACAAAAAAATTCTAAGCTTGTTTCCTGCCTTTCTTGTAACTAGTCAAGTCCAAATACAGACTTGCTGTATCCAGGACTGTTGGTAAGCTTCTGAGCCCCCCAAGCCTTTCTGTGTTGGAGGGGAAGCTTTCTAGCTTATCAGTGGGAGTGGTAAGCACTAGATAGCCTATCTACTATGGGAAGAGTGGGTTTTGGCCCTGAAATTGTAGTTCATTGGCCATTTGGGCAGTTTTTCCATCTCTTTCTACATTCAGGTTAAAAGCTCGTTTTGCGTTTGGTCCCCGCCTTTCCTATAACTAGTGTAATCCAGGTGCAGATTTGCTGTATCCAGGACTGTTGGTAAGCTTCTGAGCCTGTCAAGCCCTTCTGTGTTGGAGAGAAGCCTTTTAGCTTATCAGTGGGAGTAGTAAGCACTAGGTAACCTATCTACCACAGGAGGAGTGGTTTCTGGCTCAGAAATTATACTTTATTGGCCGTTTGGGAAGCTTTTCCAGCTCTTTCAACCTTCTGATTTAAAAGCCTGTGTTTGCGCTTGTTTCCTGCCTTTCCTGTTACTAGTCTAGTCCAAGTACAGATTTGCTGTATCCAGGACTCTTTGTAAGCTTCTGAGCACCCCAAGCCTTTCTGTGTTGGATGGAAGCCTTCTAGCTTATCAGTGGGAGTGGTAAGCATCAGGTAGCCTATCTACCACAAGAGGAGTGGTCCCTGGCCCAGAAATTGTAGCTATTGGCTGTTTGAGCAGTTTTTTTCCATCTCTTTCAACATTCCGGTTTGAAAGCCGTACTTGTGCCTGTTTCCCAGCTTTCCTATAACTAGCCTAGTCCGGTTACAGAGTTGCTGTATCCAGGATTGTTAGTAAGCTTCTGAGCCCCCAAGCCTTTCTGTGTTGGAGGAAAGCCTTCTAGCTCATCAGTGGGAGTGGTAAGCACTAGGTAGCCTATCCGCTATGGGAAGACTGAGTTTTGGCCCAGAAATTGTAGTTTATTTGGCCGTTTGGGCAGTTTTCCATCTCTTTCAACTTGCTGGCTTAAAAGCCTACGTTTGTACTTGCTCCCCGCCTTTCCTGTAATTAGTCTAGTCCAGGTACAGATTTGCTGCATTCCAGGGCTCTTTGCAAGCTTCTGAGCCCCCCAAGCCTTTCTGTGTTGGAGGGAAGCTGTCTAGCTTATCAGTGGGAGAGGTAAACATTAGGTAGCCTATCTACCACAAGAGGAGTGGTTCCTGGCCCAGAAATTGTAGCTATTGGCTGTTTTGGCAGTTTTTTCCATCTCTTTCAAAGTTCTGGTGTAAAAGCCGCACTTGTACTTGTTTCCCACCTTTCCTGTAACTAGCCTAGTCCAGATACAGAGTTGCTGTATCCAGGACTGTTGGTAAGCTTCTGTGCCTCGCAAGCCTTTCTGTGTTGGAGGAAAGCCTTCTAGCTTATCAGTGGGAGTGGTAAGCACTAGGTAGCCTGTCTACCACGAGAGGAGAGGTTTTTGGCCCAGAAATTGTAGTTTATTGACCATTTGGACAGTTTGTCCGTCTCTTTCAACTTTCTGGTTTAAAAGACCACATCTGTGCTTGTTTCGCATCTTTCCTGTAACTAATGTACTGGGTAGCACTAGAAAGCCTTAAACTGATACAAGCTTTCTAGCTTAGGAGAGAGCCTTTGGAGTGATTAAGTATAAGTTTTCTGTACTTTCTTGCTGTACTTAACTGTTTTCCACCTAAACGCATATTTTCCAGTGTTTATTGTGATTTAAAAGTTGTTTTTTTCACATATTATACTTATTTGACTGCCTGCACTTTTAAAAAGTTGTTATTTGTTTAAATAATTTATTTAACTGTTTTAGGCTACACACTAAAGTGTGATAGCCTTTTCTGATTGTTTGTAGTCGTTTAAAGCTGTTTAAGTGTATTTTTTACTGTTTTTGCCTTATCTTTTAAAAAAAAAAAATTCCTTGTTTCCTGCCTTTCTAAGCTAGTATAGTCCAGTTTTCAGGTTAGTGCTGAATTCAGGGCTGTGATACTAGTTTCTGAGGTGCCCATACCTTACTTGGATAGAAGGAAGTTTCTCTGTTCACCTGTAAGAGAGGGGAGCTTTGAGCAACCTATCTGTCCCTGGAGGAGTGGTTCCAGCCCAGAAGGTAGTAGCTTATTGGCCATTTTGGGCTAATTTCTATCTCTTTCATTTCCCTACTATAAAAACCACATGTGCATGGTTTTGCGCACCGGGCAGTGTTGGTCAGCTACGGTTAAATTATTCCCGGCTCCACTAACTCTCCTCTTCAGTTTTTCCCTTGAAACTAGTCTAATTCTCAACCTAAGCATTCAAAACGCATCTTACAGCCCAGCACTTGCTCAGACTTAATAGCAAGCACTAATATATGCTGACACTGATTGCCCAGCAAGTCAAGGCTCTTTATTCACCCCTCACCAACCATGCGACTAAGCAGCTCACCCTACTATTCAGGCATGACCAAAGAGCAACTTCAGGCGCACTCTCCAGTCCAGCTGGTGAATCTGTGTATCCTGAGGCAATGTTACAACTGCCTCATCTACACAGACATCCCTCTCCTCCTACCACAAAATACTAACATATGCGAGAGATGCAATTATACAGCCAAACTGGAAGCTAAGCTGTCTCCACCCAAGACTGAAACAGACAGTCAAGAAGAGAAGGTTAACACTTGCACCACAACTCCAGCTGCACACAGACCTACTAAAACAGCTCTGGCAAAAAATATGCATAAATACACAAAATCATACTCGGAAGCTCTAAATAAAAACCTGCAAAAGCATCAGAGACCTCCAAAGCAAACACCCAAACAACCTGCACTTCACGTCACAAACCAGACAACACATAAAACACAAAATCAGTGTGCCGCATACTCACAGCCCTTAAGGTGAAATAACATACCTAACACACTAGTAATAGGTGACTCTATAGTCAGGCACACTGATGTCCCACACACTAGGTTGGACAAGCAGAAGGTTACTGTTAGCTGCCTGTCGGGAGCCAGAATCCGCCACATAACACAAGCACTCAGGTCACTCCAGAACAAGTACAAATATGACTCTGTCATTGTTCATGTTGGTGTGAATGACCTGAGCCATACCTCCCTGGACTACATGAAAAGAGACATGAAAGAGCTCTCTGATCATGTAGCCAGGCTGGTATGACCCTGACCATGAGTAGCATCCTGCCTCACCAAGAATGATACCTCAGTATAAAGAAAAAATGATCAATTTCAACAATTGGCTAAGCTTCTGGTGTCATTCAAAGGGGATCCAGTGTCTCTCAGCCTGGAACGACATGCTAGACAAGCCGCATTGCTTCGTAAGAGACGGCTTGCACCTGTCACCTCTAGGCTTTTGAATACTGACCAAGGCTCTTGCTGCTCCCATAGTGCCTTTTTTAGGCAAGGCTCAAAAGTCAAACCCACCTCCGTAAACAGCACAATTAACAAAAAACTGAGGGTTATGCTACTCAACGCCAGGAGTTTAAATTTCAAAATGCACGCGCTGGAAGCACTCCTCAGTATGGAGAACGTTGACATCTGTGCAGTAACTGAAACCTGGTTCAAGGCTCCAGAGAGCACCCCAGCACTACCGGGCTACAACTCATACCACACATTTCAGCCACAGAACACAAACTGAAACACAAAAGGAGGGAATGTATCCATATTCATCAAGGATACCTGTACCTCCAGGTTAGTGGCACAGCATGATACCTCTGAGATCATCCATGTGCAACTAACATCGGGCAAATCTGCAATGCAAATTGTGGCCTACTACAGATCACCCTCCATGACCCAGGACCACCACCCCACCTTTCTGGAGACACTGGAAAACATGAAGGTCCTACCAAACACCCTGATATTGAGCGATTTCAATTACCCTACCATTTACTGGGAAAGCTACTCGAGTACAAATTCTCAGGCCCAGCGCTTCCTGGAATTCATCACCTCAAATGCCCTGGATCAGCTGGTAAACTCCCCTACCAGAGGTGAAAACATATTGGACCTGGTCATCTCCAACATGGGTGACAAGTGTTCCACACTGGAGGTCAACTCGTCACTGGTTAGATCAGATCATAAACTAATCACTCTGGATGTCCACACCCCACCACCACCCCCAACTAAGGAAACCACAGTAAAAAATTTTTCTAAAGCAAACTTCACCTTACTTAAGACAGAGGTAGTATGTTTCACAGCCCCCACGCTAAAGGATAATGCTTCCCAAGATGCAGAAACCTTTACAAATGCACTCTGAGCACCTACATGGATACATGGATCGTGCCATCCCTAGCAAAACCAAGACTCACTCCTCTAAGAGAAGGAAACCAGTTTGGTGGACCCCTGCAGTAAACAGGCTATACAATAGAAGGAGGAAACTAGTTCAGAAAAAAAGCAAATCCCAAGAAGGAAAGACATCATTGAACAGTATCAGTAATAAACTGAGGTCCCTCATGAAATCATCCAAGGCTAACTTCGAAAGAAAAATAGCCAAGGATTCAAAAGATAACCACAAAGCCTTCTTTAGCTATGTTAAGAATCTAAGTGGTAACTCGCAGATATGCACTGAACTAGTGCAAAATAGCACAAAATATGCTGAACCTACTGATATTGCCAACAACCTGGCAGATAGATTCAGTGCAAACTTCACCCCCCTCTCACCTCCAAAAGGGCACACAACAATACCAGAAAAGTGTAGTGTCCCAAAAATCACAGACGCTCAGGTAAAAACAGCCCTTTCAAAAGCCAAAAACACAGCGTCAATGGGACTAGATGGTGTCCCAGGCTGCGTCTTGCATGAACTACAGAATGAACTAACCCCCCACCTAAACACGCTGTTCAGTCTCAGCCTCTCCACAGGCTACATGCCCATAGAATGGCACACAGCAACAGTTATTCCTCTCCACAAAGGAAGGGCCACAACTGACCCTGGTAATTATCACCCCATAAGCCTGACTAGCCTGGTCTGCAAGGCTATGGAACGCATCATCATGGAACTCAAGACATTGGGAACCTCCATACACTTGACCCAACCCAGTTCGGCTTTGTTAAGGGCAGATCATGCCTACTAAACCTGGTTGACTTCTTCAAGACAGTCACCAAGGCCATAGACGAGGGAAAGGTGTTTCACACAGCCTACCTTGACCTCACCAAGGCTTTCGACACCATTCCCCACTCAGGTATTACAGAAAAACTCACCAGCCTGAACAAAAACCCCTACATCATGAGATGGGTTGCCAAATGGCTTACAGACAGAACTCACATGGTAAGAATAGCAGGCTCCAGGTCCGACTCTAAACCAGTCACAAGTGGTGTCCCACAAGGCTCGGTCCTGGGACCCCTACTGTTCGGCATATACTTCTCAGAAGTACAGGCAAACACAGAAGGACTATGGCTAACCAGGTTCGCTGATGACTGCAAACTGGGAGCCATAATTGACTCTCCGGCTGACACGGACATCCTCCAGAAGGGCCCTACCGAGACGGACACCTAGTGTCAAAGTCATGGCGTCAAGCTAAATGCCAAAAAATGCATAGTCATCCCATTTGGGAAAAACAAAACACCCATGAATTACCACATTGGTGGCAGCCCCCTTAATACAGAAGAGGTAATAAGAGATCTGGGGACCCAGGTAGATAGTAATCTCTCCTTTGACAATCATTGTGCCAAAGTAGTTAGGAAATCCTTCTATGTGGCCCATCTAATTACTAAAGGGTTCGCATCTAGAAATAAAGAGGTTATAGTGCCCCTCTACTCATCACTCATTAGACCCATCATAGAGTACAATGCCCCATTTGGGATGTACCTCACAAGACACTTCCAACAGCTGGAAAGACCACAAAAGTACCTCACCGAGAGGATTACTGGTCTCAAACATATGTCCTATGCAGCCCATCAGAAAAAACTCCGGCAGTACTCAGTAGCATATCGCTTACACAAAGGTGATCTCTGCCTGACTTACAAAAAGCCATGTCCAACTCAGAACTGATGGACATGCTCCACCTAAAGAAATCCAAGTCACTGTGAGCCACACACTCTAGTGAGCTAAACCTCGTCACAACAATAAATAGAACATGCTGGAGGGATAGATTCCTGTCACAGAGACTCCCCATGCTTTGGAACAAAATTCCAAATTACATCAGGCAGTGCCCTTCACTAACACTCTTCAAGAGAAACCTTGAAGAGTGGATGGGTAACAGAAAATACACCTCTGGGATCACTTCATTGGCTCTGCTTGACAGAGGATCAGTTAATTAATCAATGGGGCAGCGAAAGCCGATGACACACTTTGGCTAGGCATATAAATACCCTCGGACAGATAGCCTAGTACCTACTTATGAACCTATGAACAAATTCGACTGCAGCTAATAAACCTAGAAAACACTTAAGGAAAATAAACCTAAAATGCAAATACTATAGCATGAGCAGTACAAGGCAGATGCTTGACACAGCTATTTATATAAAACTTTATCCTGCTCTGAAGTAAATGCTCCCAGTAATGGCATTCTGTAGGGAGTATATAGGAAAAGTAAATACATATAGGGAGAAGACAGAGAGTATGGAACTCAGGTTACAGCTGCAATGCATCTGTAGTCATTCTGATGTTGTGGATGAGACCTGTGCTGCCTGGAGAAAGTAGCAGGACTGAAGAGAAGACATAGCATGCTTGGAAGGGAGCGCTAATAGATGGGCTAACATGCACAAATAGCCTTAACAGCACATCCTAGAGGGTTTAGAGGAGTGTCAGGAGTAAGAAAAGAGGAATCAGAAGATCTAAGAGGCCTGCAAAGTACTTAACAGTGATCAGGTGATATAAATATTGACACTATTTTGTATGGTGGACCTTGTGAAAAACTGTGATAAATAAAATGAAGGGAAATGGGGAGCCAGCCTACATGTTTAATTACAAAGCTGTAATGCAGATTTTTGTTTGCAACAGCCATAAAACAACAAATGCAGTCCTGCACTGTCAGTAGTTTTAGAGTAGATTTTCCAGATACGGAGTGATGATAAAAAGAGATTATATGAGTAAAAGCAGAAGCAGTCCTTTGCTGATAGCTCCCTGGTTCTGCTTAGTTAGATGTCTGGAGATTGTGTATTATCTATAGCACAGAGATGTAACTTTATTACTCCAGGTGTGGTTATGTGTGGAGAAGGTGACTGAAGAATGTAACCAGATGCCCAGATATTTTATAGATTCAGCTGTTTGTAGTGGGTCACCAGTAGTTCCTGGAAAGTCTCAGCTCATCTTAGTGTGTTTCTGAGTGCCAAAACACATTCCATTGGTTTTATTAAGGTTCATTTTGAGACCTTTATAAGTTCAACCATAGCATACATCAGTCTGGGTGCTATTAAGGGTGTTGCATGTGGGTACAGGAGATTGCTATATTCCAAGAGGATAGTGTCATCTGCATAAAGTATTGCAAATAATGGTCCAAAGGCAGATATAGGAAATGCCAAATTAAACTGGGTATACAGGTGACAAAGCATAAGAAAGAATATTCTTAAAGGATCAACCATTCTGGTATTCATTTAATGAGATACAGTTGAGACCATGGAGGGAGAGTAGTTTGCAAGGTGTAAGGAGTAGTGTTTGGGCCATGTCTTTTTCTAAATCCACATCATCCCTAATCTTCAGTTTGCTCTTACAGCTGAGATTCTGTTGTCTTTTCTAGAATTTTGGCCAGGTGCCATGATAGTGCAATAGATGTGACTGAGTCTGGATGAGAACCAGAGATTTTTAGGGGAATAGAGATAACAGGGTCTATATTAGATATTTAAAGTTTCAAAACTTCGAATCCCACATGTTCGACAACATATGATTGAAGTTTGAAACTTTGAATATATAATAAAACATCAAAAAAATAAATAAAACTTATTTTAACACTCCGAGCAGGGTGGCAAGCACCACTGCACCCCCCACCCCCCCCTACTTAAATATACCAACTCCAAGATCGCACTTCAGTGCAGAAAAGGGAAATTCTCCCATTCTGCACTGTACGGCGCCATTACATTTAACCTTCAAACTTTTCAAAGTTCGATCATATGGTATCGACCATATGACATTCGAACTTTGAAAAGTTTGTTCATGTAATAGGAACCCAGATAACAGCTCTTGAAATGCAACACCAGACAGAGTGAGAGAGAGAAAGAGAGACTTATTAATGTTGTGCAGTAGAGTTAGAGCAATGAAAATATCACAGGCCACAATAAGCTTGGGAAAGAGAATGCCTAAACAAGCTTTCCCATAGTTGGGAGCATTCGTAAGGCAATGTTTATCACATCTAAAGTAACAGTTTTAAATTGAAAATCAATTACAAATCAAAAGAAGAACTCGGACAAAGGATGAAATTTTGTCTAGAGAGGGTCATTGATTGAAGAAACAATGAAATTAGATGACCTTTCTCTACAAATTTTCTTACCATCAAATTCACATTAGAGATTTGTTGACTATTCATCATAAGTGAACTGGAAATGCTGGTGCATACCTGCTTGTAATGTTCTTAATTTCTACCCATTCACCTTTGCGATTTACGAGTAGAGCTTCCTGATGCATTAGTAGGAAGGACATTTTTTTTTCCTGTTTGCCAAGTATGTAGGGTATTTTTATTTTTTTTCTCTAAAATCTTTTTATTGAAATATCCAATAATATGACAAAACTTCAGCAACAATAAACACTAACAACATCATTGTATTAAAGTACATTTAGGAGTTAGAACGATTAACATAGCTGAAAAAACTTGAATGACACACTCAGAGCGACAGACTTATAACACTATATACAATATTTACAAATGGTAACCTGTAGAAACTCAAGCAAATGATATTATAGTTGTAGAAAATATAATAATGATTAAGAACATTGAAAAGAAAAACAGAACATCCTACCCCATCAATGACCAAACCCTTAGTCCATATTAATAATAAACAAAACCTTTTCAATAGCTTTATCCATGAAAATCCGTTTTTTGGGACTCTTCACCAGAGTTTTTTGCGCGGAGATATATGAGTATGCCAAGGATCTAAAGCCAATCCAGTTCAAATTAGTACGATCAAGCCAATTTTTAGAAATGTAAAATTTTATGAGTGAGCAAATGTATATAATCACATGCGTGTCCAATTTAGAAAGGAATAATAATGGTATATGAAGGATTGCTATCTCCCAAGATAAGATGGATTTGTGGTATCCTATTCTCTGTAAACATATTTTCAAAGAAGTCCAAAGCTTGTGTGAATGAGGGCAATACAAAAAAATATGCAAAAGATCAGCCTTGGGACAGTAACAACATGGACATGAAGGGGACTTATTTGGATTGAATTTGTTAAGTTTAGAGGGAGTGAAATAAGCATTATTATTTATCATCAGTTGAGTATAGTATAATTTCTTGAAAGGGGAGTACTCCAAATTTATCTTAATAGCATATAATTTCTGATCTACTGACAAATTAGGATTGTGTTTATTCCAAAAGTTGGAAAAAAGGCGTGATGAGTCTTGTAATAATTTGGTAAATAGGTTGTATGACTTAGATACCATTTTCTCAGGGGATAGTAGGGCATTAATAATCGTGTCCAAATTAATGAAATCCTGTTTACTGGGTTTTAAATGAGCATATTTAGACAGAACTAACTCTTTTAACTGGCGCAAAATTGTAGTATAAGTCCTATTCACATTTAGAATATTTCGGATCTCGGTACCGACATATCCTTATATTTCAATAAATCCCATACTTTAAAGTTTTTAATTTGTGGAAATTTAGATAGATTAAATTGAAATCCATCTAGCTTAAAATTAGGATTTAAATGGAGCAGCTGAAATAACTGAGAAATAGTGTCAAGATTGGAAATTTTTAGTAACTCATGGAATAATTTAACCTTCTGTTTCAAAGATATAGAAATTTTAAGAGTTTTTATGATATCCAAAGGAAGAAAAGGAAGGACAGCCGGATTAATATTATTATTGATAATGTGCTGTACCACATCTTCATCCAACTAGGGTATTGACTATATCTATTGGTATTCATCATAGAAATGGATAAGAGTTTGTTGGCTGAAATAATTAAATAGTATAAGTACAGATTAGGGACTCCCAATCCCCGTCTACTTTTTGGAATAGATAGATTAGCATAAGAAATTCTAACAGATTTAGGGTACCACAGAAATTTAGCTAATTCTTTATTAACTCTATTAAAGAATGATTTAGGTATAACTTGATCTGAGGAGTTAAATTTAAAGAGAAATTTAGGAAGGATATTCATCTTAACTATTGCAGCTTTGGATAATACGGATAAATTTAATAATTCCCATCTGCGTAAGTCCATAACTATTGACGACCAAAGCTTATTTAAATTATTTTGAAACATAGATAGACTATTATGTTCTATATTAATTCCTAAATATTTAACCTCATAGGTAATTTTAAAGGATATGTTAGAAAAAAGATACGGTTTATGTGCCAAGGGATTTAGGGGAAGAATATGTGTTTTACTCTAATTAATATGATAACCAGAGGCAGATGAGAACTTCTCTATAGAATCTATTATCTTATTCAAATCAGTATTGGGAGTTTGAAAATAAATGACTAAGTCATCTGCGAAAGCAGATAATAGTATATTAGTATTTAATAACCTAGGTACTTTACAGGTAGAGTTTTGCACTAAGTATAATAACAATGGTTCTAAATATAAGTTAAAGAGAAAGGGGGAAAGAGGACATCCCTGTCTGGTACCATTTGTTATTTTAATAGGATTAGACAAAGTTCCATTAATATTCATTATAGTGGATGAATTATTTTATAAAGTTTTAACTAGGTTTATAAACATAGAGGGAAAGTTGAAACAAGTCATGGTTTGAAACAGGAAATCCCAATTCACTCTGTCAAAAGCCTTTGACGCATCAAGAATCAAAGCATATATCGGATTGTTCATAGATTTAGAAAAATGTATCATTGATTCTAGAGATAAAGTGTTATCCCATGAATGTTTATAAGATATAAATCCTGTTTGGTCAGGGGAAATAATTGAAGGCAGCACTTTTTTCAATCTGTTAGCAAGGATGGAAGCTAAAATTTTAATGTCTATATTGATTAACGAAATGGGTCTATAATTATGAGGATCTGTATTGACTTTATTATTTTTCAAGATTAATATAGTTTTAGATATGTTCCAATGAAGGTCTGATATATCATTTATTTTTATAAAATTATAAACTTTGAGAAGAAAGGGGGCAAGTGTTAATTTAAATGTTTTGAAAAATTCAGCCATAAAACCATCAGGGCCAGGAGATTTGCTAGGTTTTAGTCTATCTATGGAATCAGAGATTTCCTGGATAGTTAAAGGAGCTGCAAGGGCATTCTGCTGAACAGTATTTAACTTAGGAAATGTAATAGAATTTAGAAAGTTATTTATATGATCTTTGGTTATGAGATTAGAAGATTTAGAATATAAGTCAGTATATAGAGAAGTAAAGATTTGCATAACTTCTCTATCTGTATTAAAGATATGATTCTTATAATGTAACTGTGATATTCTAGGTCTAGTAAAACTATTTTTAATTATTCGTGCTAAAGGTTTGGATGGTACTTGAGCCCATTCGGAATAGGTGGCTAGAAGTCTTTGCTCTAAAATAGACAGATTATCTTGATGTAAAAGAAGTAATTTTTTTTGAGAATTTAAGATTTGGTTGTAACTAACGGAGCTAGGGTTAGTTCTATAATTATTTTCTTGGGATTTAATCTTTTGTTTAAGGAATTGTTCTTTCTTTTTCTATTGTTTTTTAAAATACGAAGCTTTATTTATTAACATGCCTCTTAATCTTGCTTTACAGGCAGCCCATTGAATATCGTAAGGTATAGAAGTCGTATCCAGACTATTTTCCATTTCCTGTATTATTTCAGAACTTAGTAATTGGATTTCTTTATTAGAGAGAAGATTATTGTTTAACGTCCATAGGCTATGTTTGGACATTTGCATAGAATTTGAAGTAAGATTTAGTCTTAGGGAAATTCTCGAATGGTCAGACATAAATCTAGGTTCAATATAAAAATCTGTAACCAAATGTGTCATGGTGTCTGATAATAGGAAGAAATCCAGTCTAGACCAGGTGTTGTGACATTTAGAAAAATATGTATAAATATCTTTTTTAGATGAGTAATTTGTGAGTTGTAAGGGGTTTATGAGATTAAAATCTAGTATCAATTCTTCAAGGGCTATGGATGCTTGGTAATTATATGAGGCCGAGTTACTAGTTTGATCCATAACTGGGTTGATATTAGCATTCCAATCTCCACCTACAATGATATAATGATCTGTGAAAACAGAAAGAATGTTATAGATTTGAAGAATAAAAATATGCTGATTATTGCAACGGCCATAAAGATTTAGTATTAAAACAGGTTTATCAAGATTGTGTATATTAGTAGTAAAGTAACACCATCTACCATTAGTATCAAAATCCTCCTTAATAATGGTCCCCTGAAAGTTTTGTTTAATTATAATAGCTACTCCCCGTGAATTAGAAGTATCACCAGACACTATTATATTTTTAATCCACTTTTTGTTTCTTACACTATACCAATCCTCCCTAGACACATGAGTCTCTTGTAAAAAGCAAATACTAGCTTGTGATTTATAAATTAAATGGAATATTAATGATTTCTTGGCTCTGTCATTCATCCCTCGCACGTTCCATGAGTCAATATTTAAAAAACTAGCCATATATAAATAAGGAACAAAGAGAAATTAAGCCGATAAATTGTAATAATAATGTAATAAAGGATTTGGGAAGTTTATACATATTAAGGCTATTGTAAAGGTCACCAATGTGGGCAAAGTTATCTAATATCTTTGTGCCAATGAGTTTCCTTGTCCCCCCCCCCCAGGTGCCTAACCACCTAAAACTAACTAAAGAAGAAACATACCGACACAAAAATGAAAGGTTTAAAACCCAGGCTACCAGCATTACTAAATTAGAAGAAAAAATCTTGTAATTAGTCCTAAAAAGGACTAAAAGTGCACTTATTATACTATACATATATACATAACTACAGAAAACAAGATAGCCATCAAAGTCTAACCCCATAAAATCCAAATTCACAAAGCTCTTATATAATAAGTTAAAATCTTAGCTAATGATAGGCTAATTATACAAATACATCTAACTAATTAAATCAAACTAAAGTATAATATTTAAGTCCCAATAAAGTTCAACAAAGACTTAATGCATATGATATTTTAAATAACATTCCGTGAGTATGAAGTAGAGAAAAAAAAAAAAAAGTAGATAAAAATAACTCACGCTTAATCACAAAAGTTTTAGAGTCTTTCAAATATATAAATGATACTAAGGAATAAACAATTCTATTTGTTTTTATCAAGTGCAGCTATGTTACAGAATTTGACTCACATTAAAAAAAACTGTAACAGCATAAAACAGAATGTTCATTATTTCTATATATCTATTAACAGAAGGGACTATAACTATTTTCAATTTGGTTTGTGAGTTTTTAAATATTCTCCAACAGAAATATAATCAAAATACATCTCTAACTAGGCAATAAATAAAGAAAAGGAATCTCAATGAAACATCATCCCTAAAAATATATAAATCACGTGAGAGCCTAGATAGGAGAGTAAATAGTATAACAAATATATATAGATTGTATTGTATAGCAAACATAAACTAAAAGTACCATATTATAAACTATATAATGTAATTAGAACTTGCTGCAATTCGAGCATCAGAGGTTCTAAGCTATACAACTATGCAATGTGAGAAATATTAGGTAAAGGATTTAAATAAGTTGTACCATCGTTCAGTAATGGCAAAGTAGACGTCAGAAGTTAATAAGCATACTAACTCAACAAACCCCTTCAACCTCCTTCCAGATACCATTATGAACCATCAAGAGGGAATGCAAGTATAAGAAAGGTTATGTACACCCAATCAAGACATAACAATGTATATACTATATAATCCTAATAGTATATATGATATAACATTACTAAACTACAAGTAAAACATAAACATTGCGATATACTGCCAAATCTTAACTTAATGTAGAAAAAAACAAAATATCAACACAGCATGTCAAATATAAAATTTCAAGTAGAACAACATAAAAACTATGTAGTATAAATACACGTTAAACTGTTACCTGACGAGACACTATGCTAACATATAATTCCACCTTACATTTTGAAAGTCCAGCATCAAGAGTTAGCACACATCTAGCTGAGAAATATGGCTTTATAGCAACAGGCTTGTCCTCGCACACAACACCGAGTTTGTCAAGCAAACCAAAGGACTCATCTAAAAAAAAAAACGGGTATTCTTCATGTGTTCTCACTGAAAAGAAAATTGCTTACATGTTTAAATTTGGCACTACTTCCAGACACCAAATGACTCTAGAGGCATATCAACCATCATAAGTGTTGATGAACAAGTAAACGTTATCTGGCCTCGGTTTGAACGAAAGAAAAAAACGTAAAAGGCGGAAGTCAGCAAGAGGAGCGAAAATTGAAAGCACCATCTGCATCTCGCTGCTCTTATGGATCTTGATCAAAAACTTCCGACTGCCAAATGACTATATTACAGAGATACAGGTATGACACACCCTAAAATATGACATTAGCACTAGCTTTAAGGAGTTTTATTATCGCTGCCAGTAACTCTCTAGAAGAGCTGCTAGCGACACTAAGCAGGCTATGCCACTATTGTTGACAAGCTTCTGCCATTGTTATTTAATAATACATAAACTATTAAAGATTACCTTTAACCATGAATCCTGACATGTTTTAACAGTTGCTGACACTATTTTAGATAAGCCCATAGCATGTAGCAGATATTAAAACAGCTGCTAATAATAATTTTGCAAAGCTCTAAAAAAAAAATGAAAAGCCATTCTAATACATAAGAATAACTGCAATCTTGTGAGATTAAGAGTCAATGGATGGGAATTTCTTAAAAGCACTTGTAAAGATGATCTTCGCTTCCTGGGTATCTTTGGCAGAGTATCTTTTATCTTTGTAGGTGAAAGACAGGATGTTGGGATATCGCATTTGAAACTTAATTCCACGCTCTATCAGATCAGTGCAGAAAGGAGACAGTTTCTGTCTATTTAGTTTTATTTGGGGAGGCAGATCCTGCGAAAAAGTAAGTCTGTGTTGGTTCCAAATAAACTGCTTTTTGATTCTGGCTACAGACAAAATTTTTTGAGTGTCTTGAAAGTTAAGCAATTTTGTGTATATAATTCTTGGTGTATTTGATTCGTGACAGACACGCAGAGCTCTGTGCGCCCTTTCAACAATTAAAGTATCAGCATTGACTTCTTTATCTAGTAAAGCCACAAAGATTTGTTTGGTTATTGACAGAAGATTTTGATTCTCGTATGACTCAGGCAGACCTCTAATTATAATGTTATTACGACGACTTCTCGCCTCTAAGTATAGTACTTTAGCCTGAATCTCAGCAATATGGGTATCTTTTGCTTTTAAATCAATGTCTATATTTTCCATCTTTATTTCCATGGCTTGGTTATTACTTTCAAGTAAATCCAGTCTATCAGTGATTTGTTTAAGCGTTTTTCCGAAGTCAGTGAATTGTTCTGAAAAGCCTTGTATGGCAGAGTGAATTGGTTGCAGTGCCTGTTTAAGTTCTTCAAGGTGAAAATTAGTGTCAGATTTTTCTTTGGTATTAGCTTTAATAATATCAGTACCTTGTTTAGATGTCCTTAATCTCTTGGACCCAGTGTCCTTTTCAGGTGAAAGCATGGAGGAAAATTTGGCCTTAGTTGTTTGCGTTTCCATGGTGTCTGAGTTACCTGCCATGCCCGGGAAAACAGCAGTGGTGACAGTTACACAGACTAGGATAGAAGACTCCTGTATGCACATGTTGAAAAAACACTCGAGGCCAAGAGAAGTTTGAGGTAAAATAGTGAATATAGTTAAAATTTTACCACAAAAAATGGAAACAAAATACAAAGTAGATATCCTTCAAGCTTCCTAAATAAAATTCTGTGGAGAAAGTCAACTACACACTGGTTGAAAAAGCCGGTAATTGCCAAGATATGAGGAGCTCTGTGAAAAGGGGGCAGTCTAGCTGGCGACCATCTTGGAATCCTGAGGGTATTTTTATTTTGATTGGGAAAAGTCCAACTGGGCAAAAGGTTCAGTGGAGATGCAAGAAGAAAAGCTACACATTTAAGATACACAAGATGTACAAAACATCTATACATAAGCTTATTTACATGATTTTTAAGTACTTTTAAATATTTCTTACATGAGCATAACATTTTATCACACAAAACGAGAGAATTTAACATAAAATTGCTAATTATTGAATAAAGAAACAAACAGTATCACTTAATGTATTTATAGCATGATGGCAGCATGGAAAAGATCAATCTGGGATGTTTTTGAGTTTAGTAATAATTTACAGACAGGCAAGTAGAATGCAACTTAAAATGATGAGAGAGATATGAAAGGAAAAGTTATGGACATGAGCAGGAAGATAAATGGACAGTGGAAGAATTGTGGATAGTGGTGGGTGTGAGAGAATTAGGAAAAGTAAGAGTTTAGGAAATAAAAACAGTATGAGGAACAGCGATAATCTACAAAAAGACTGAGAAGCAAAGTGACTGTAAGAGCTGAAGGCAAGTAATCTGAGTAAAGCTATCCAGGTGAGCAGGAAAACAGAGTCATCTTTGGCATAAGTGTTTAAGCACATTTTTGAAGTTATTTAAGTTTTCTGTTTTACATGTGTGAGGATTTCATTCCAGAGTTTTGACACCAAATGAGAGTAGATAGTCTCTCTAGCAGTGGTGCATGTCTTACTGATGCATAGTAAAGGTTTATTGCTACAGTGAAGGTGCCCAGTGAGTGAATGGTATGGTAGGGCATTTAGTAATGATGGGCATTTGTCTGGAGAATACAATAAGTTATGGACAATGATTAATTATGAGTATGTCAACTAGTTTGGCAGTTCAGTTTAATTGTTTTAATGCAATGCAATGGTTTCATAAGGTTGGTTGGCTGGTTGCAAATTTAACTATTTTGTAGTAGCAGGAGCCTAGTTTAGTTTTATAAGTAGTGTTGATATTTGTAAGAATAGGGGAAGCATATAACAGACAAGGAAGGAGGTATGTTGCTTCTAAGATGACCCTAGCTTGATCTGTCAGGTAGTGTTTATCCCTAGAGAGAGAGCAGAGTTTTTGGTGAGTTTTCTTGAAGTAATGAAGTATGTGGTGCTCAAATTTAAGGTTGTCATCTATTATCATCTATTATGACTCTGAATATTTTAGTTTCTACTTTTGTGTAATTACTTGATTTAATATGAAATGTTTTCTAGTTAAGGTGCTGTTTTGGAGTAAATGGAATATGTTTTTTGTTGTTGCCTTTTGGCGTTAGGCAGCAAGTTAGAATTATTTAGCCATATTTCAATGTCATTAAATGATTTTGAATGATTTCCTGTAATTTTGTTATGGATGGGGTGAGTAGACAAGCATTGAAGGGTTTTCTTAGTCGAGAGTAGTAGTTGTACTAGTTCTAGTACTAGTAGTACAAGTGGTACTAGTGGTACTAGCTGACTGAGGATCTCAGTACCTTTGCATTTGCACCAGGCTACCTTATAAGCCGTCACAATCTCTTGAACTTTTGGGATAACCAGGATGTGGGTGGGGTTAACTATTTTGGTTTTGGCTGGATAGTACTTATCCTGTAATGGTAAGAAAACAGGGCAGTGCCAATGTTATCTTATTTCAGTAGTGGAGATCTGATATGCGTGCTACAAAGAACAATGTAGGCAATCTTGTTAGTACTACTTAGGAAATGCAAGACTGGTAAGTAGCAGCAAATGATAAGAGCTGGCTGAGATATCCACAGCTGCTGTACAGAATGGCTAGGATGCCAGAAAACAGTAGAAGTACAGAGGACAGGTGTAGTTCAAGATCTGTATCCATGGAAGGAAATTGCATCGCTGAAGATAACTATGATAATGAGAAAAACTTAGTTATGAGTGAGACAGGGAGAAAAGATGAGAGAAACTCCTTCCACATACTGTTGTGAGTGTGATTAAGAGTAAATAGAGAATTAGGAAAAGTCTACGTGAGAAATACTTAATGAGCACATATCATAAGACACAGGCCCTGAGTAACTCTAGCTTTTATGTCAGGGATCCCTTTAGGACCATAACTGCATTCACATACAAACATCCTCTCTAGCTTGAAAATGTCTCAGCTTTGTATATTTATCAACCATCTATTTCTGAACTCACTTTTATCAGGAATTTTATTTCATATCTGGTAAAAGAACCCAACTTTGATCTCAGTGAGGATTGCCACCTGTTGAAATCAGGATCACTGTCCAGAAATCCAGAAATCAGGTTGTCTGTCAGGAAATTCAGTTATGGCGAGTACTTGAAAGGTATTTTAAGTCATTCTGAGAACTAACACATTTCTGAAGTACCTTTCATAAAAATATTCACTATTCACTTAGATTTCCAATCTACATTCAAATACAGTTTAAAAAACAATTACTGCTGTGGCTTATGCCTGTTTTTTCTGTGTGTGTGTGTTACGTGGTTAAAGTGTATATATTTGCTAAGTGGCTATCTTTGGTGATCTAGGTTGGATTTGTGGGAAAGGAACACATTGTTGGTAGAGTAGCGCAGTGGGTAGTATTGCCACCTTACAGTGCTTATCTCCCTATCTGGATTCTTGGCTGTGGCTGCATCTGTGTGGAGTCCTCATGTCCTCCTTGTTTTTGTATGAGGTGCTTTGGATTCTTCAAACACCCCAAAACTGTGCTGTTGGCAAATTGATATTATTTCAATTTGCTGGAAATAAATAAAGCATGGTGTGTGTGTGTGTGTGTGTGTGTGTGTGTGTGTGTGTGTGTGTGTGTGTGTGTGTGTGTGTGTGTGTGTGTTTGTTTGTTTATCGTGGGAAAGCCCTGGTTTGTGTGTGATAAAATAATAATGGCAAATGCATACATAAATCTCCTTGGTAATGAAAACAATAAGGCATGGAATGCATCCTAGAACATCTAGACATTTAAGAACTTCTGGGGACCATCATACCTGTCTGCATAAGTAGCTTAGTAGGGTACTCGGCTGTAGGCCCTAATTAGCTGAAAACTGACCCCAAACAGAGGTGGCTACAGAATCACTATAGTTTGCGTGAGGGCCAAGGATACTGTGATCAGTATTTCTTTAATTTTCCTCACAGTCAAACTTCAGAGGTGTACACAGAAGGTCTCTATAGCTTGTGTGTTGGCTGAAACAAAATGATCTTTATTCCTTTCACTTTCCTAAAAATCACACCTTAGATGTCTTCATAGAAGGTCACAACAGCTTGACTAGGGCCAGTGTACTGTGTAAGAGCATCAAGTTGGAATGAATTACTCCGAGTGTTATTTTTTCACAACTGAAGTCAGATGTATATACGGGTGGATATCTTCTGCATATGAGGAAAGAAAGTATGCTGCAGTAACAGACTGAAATGTGTTGTGCTTTCTTTGATATTTCACTTTCATCCTAGTTTGACTTCAGTGGGGTACAAAGAAAATGTTTGCCTTTTGGTGTCAGGGTTGAGGTGGCATGCTGTGCAGATGCATGATAGCAGCAACTTAAAATATATCTCTATAACTATATGTTCTTTTCATTTCCATCACAATTCAAACACTAGAGGGATACACAGAAAGTGACTATCATGTTTTTGGTATGGGGAAATCCAATCATCTCAGAAATAATTTATGTGCCCTGACAAGCATTTTCCTCTTAGTTTATGGCTAACTACTGCTCATTTTGTTGGTAACTACTGTGTCATCATCTTTGGACATAACTTATGTCTTCACTGCAAGAAAATTAAATTACTTTCCAAAGTTCCTTTTTTTTTCTTCAGGCCATCACTGGACACAAGATTGCTGAAAAAAATTCTAAAATACACCTCAAAACACTTAGAACCCCATAACTTCTGGTGGCGTTGTGGACCCCAGACCCCTAGCTTAATTAAACTATTTCCCAGATAGTTATAACAGTATAGTGTTGGCCATTTAGGATTTTTTGAAAAGATGATGGAAAAAGCTGACAATTAAGACAAAGTCTAACAAAACAAAAGTATTCTGGATAGCACGATGAGGTGAGGTGAGAATGGGAGAAAAACAGGGGAGAACTGTGGTATATAGCAGGGTAATAGTAGATAGCAGGGTTAGTGAGTGCCTTGGAACACTTTTCTTAGGGCTGCATATCTTCTTAGGGTTGCCACCCCAATGGTTTTTTTTCCAGACTATCTGGAAATCAAACTGATTCTCCAGTAGTCCGGAAAACACTGTACAAACTCCAGTATTTTGTTTCAAAAAGGAAACAGACTATCGGAGTTTGTAAATTGGCTGATTTACTATGTTTTTTTGTACAAAAAAGCATAGTAAATCAGCCGAAAGCAGGCAGCAGGAATGAAAAAAGAGGGCGTTCCTCGCCAGGTGATGTCATCTCGACATCACAAAATGGGTGGAATGTGGGCGCGAGAGGGGTGGGTGGGGTTACTGGTGACATGAGGGGTGTGGCTTTACTCCACTTTTAGCCACGAAGGAAGGTGGCAACCCTATATCTTCTAAGCTTCCCTAGGCAGTCACAGTGTATGGCATTAAACTAATTGTGATTTTGGGTGTGGCTAAAAGGGTGTACATCCACCCTAAGGCAAGGGTGAGTTTTTATTCTGCAAGGGGTGCGCTTTATTTGTCAGGAAAGGGAAGGATGAAAAGATGCCAATCCTAATCTCAGTGTAGCATTTCTGCCAAACATAAACCTGACATTATGCTGAGAATTAGCTCTATAAATGCTGAAGAATTGTGGCAGCCTCATTTCTCAAATGTAACATTTCATTTTTTTTTTCATTCTTTCTTTCAAAGTCTACAGTAATTGTCTTTGTCAAGTCATTAGATACATGATCATATCAAATTTTTATATAAAGTTTTCAAAATCCTCATTAGTGAAATAAGGTTCATTACAAGATCCTAGCATTGCTGGAATAACATGTGTACTTAAACTTTGTCTCAGATTTTCAAAGATCGCATACAAAGTAGCAGAATTTAGATTGCACATGTTCATCATCTTTGAATGACCACCTAACCAAAGCAAGAAACATTTCCAAGGAATAAATCAATATATTCTAGATTTCTCCTGCCATTTAAGGGTGCAAACATTAATTTAGTGGTGATTTACTGTTTGTCTGACATTCATCACACACATGTTACTTCCTTTAGGCAACCATATGTATGATCTAGCTAAACTTTTTATTTTTTCTTTCTTTTGGTGTTCCAACATCCTGACCATCCTCAAATCCATCATCTACATTCAGCTGGCCCATTATTTCCTCATGAAGTGTGAGCCAGCTCATTTATTTCTGGACCCAAGCTACACCCCTATGGCCTATTTCATCCACAGCCCAGATGAGACCCTATAGGCCTTTCATTCTGAACTTTATTGAGAGTTGTATGTGGGTGCAGGCCATCATTATTATTGGGGGGGCTTCACTATCAAAGGTAGTCATTTAACTATGATCGAGAACTGTTGAACAATCAGTTTAACAAGTGTCCTCTAAAAAGGTTTTGAGAGGGTGATATTAGAATATTTAATTGCATCATTAACTAATAGGAGAAATTATTCCCAACATGGCTTTGTTCACTGTCATTCCTGTTTAATGAGTTTATTTTATTTTTACCAACCACTTATGGAATGTTTTGATATGGGCAGACTGGTTGATGTGGCTTATCATGATATGGCAAATGATACTATACCACATCACAGAATTATTACATTGTTATTGGTAAATGGTATTAATCATTATGTGATAAGATGGATTAAAAACTTGTCAAGTTATAGATCTTGTAGAGTAAAAATTTGTGAAACTTTATTTAGGGTAACAATTCATAAAGCTAGCATTCTCCAAGGCTCAGTATTGGGCCAAGTCCTTTATCCAAGTTTTATGGCAAGTTTTCCAGATTCTGATAAGGTGTGGTTATATACATATGCAGACAATTCAAAGGTTGCATCAATAGCACAGTGTACAAAATGATTGCTATAAATTACACTTGGATGAATTATTTTTATGGTAAAAATTGAATGGCATGAAATTTAATGTTAAATGCATTGTAATGCATTTTGGATTTGGTAATAACTGTTGTTCTTAAGCTACAAACAATTGTCAAATAGGTGTTGCTGTCATTGCACATGATTTGAGTATAAATATTTAAACTTTGAGGGTCGTCATCTGAAAATTATTAATATATGTTACTATAAGTTAAGGAATATATTTATAACCATCGTGAGTAGGAAGAAGAAAGTTTGTTTTAGTTGTTGTCTTTCGGCTTTTCCCGGTTAGGGGTCACCACAGCGGAACTCCGGTCCACTAATGATTGGCAGTAGACTTTCACAAATGCCGAGGTGCCAGCTCGACATTCAACCTTCAATGAAGGCATGCCCATTTAAGCATGTCTTTTGAATGCCCACCCAACTGCGGGGAGGACATGTAGACTCCACACAGAAGGCACTCCCCGGACTCCAGCTGAGAATCGAATGGGAGAACCTCTTGCTGTGTGGCAACAATACTACCGCTGCACCACCGCGGATAAGGAAGTTTGTTTTAGTAAACAAATTAAAGGATTAAGAGGTGTTCTATATAATTTCTCTACTCTGTTAAATATAGAGTGGTGAAGGTGAATTAATGATAATTTATAAATCTTTCTATGGCAAGCATTATGGTCTGAGTCTTGGGATAAATAAGGTTAGCCATCAGGTAGACACTAAAAATAACATTCTGTTAAATCATCAGTTGTTAGAACTAAAGTAATATAAAATTCCTTTTATTTTAGGGCAGGTAGATTATGGAATATGATTCCACTTAGAATTAGGAGAATAGAATGAGTGGTATCCTTTAAGAAGCAATTAGATGTGTGGGCTGGAGAAAATCTGTTTATTTCTGGGTGTCTTACATTGAACATTAACAACTCCTCTAGAGCCACAGGTTTGATTTCTATTACTAATTGCCAATGGAGTGCATCATATTGACATCCCACATGTGTATCCATGGTATGCAGGACAAACCTGAAGTGAGTACAACAACTGGAGTGCATTTCCCTCTCATGTGAGCCAAGTACTCTGAAGACCTGGTCTGCTCATCAAACTTGGGTCATCTGAGCCAATGTTATAACGTATCCTTCTTTAGCAATGGAACTGGATAAAAGTGTCTCTTCATATTCCAGTTTGAGCTTTATGTAATATTTTCTGTAGTGCAGAATGAAACTGTGGGAGGATTATCACTCTAGAGGTTCACAATATGCAATCTTCTCTGGTACTTTATACTAGTTTTCTAAAAATAGTAGTTACACCTTTGGGTTATTTGTCTTCGGCCATTCTTTTAAGACATATTCATATATATTTGGGACATTGTTATGTTTCTGGCAAATGAATGTTTATTTGCTCAGTATGTACTGATGCACGGCCTATAATATTTAACATCTGTCCTTGAACAGTTATGTCCAATTATGTAAGCCTGGCTGCAATAGGTGACCAACTTAATGCATTAACATAAAGATCTGGTCATGGTCAGAAAAAATTAAATTTTAATATCTGTCATAAATACTGGTTGTGATTGCTTTTAATATACACATTTCATCTTTTGTGTGTGTAATTAGATGAGATGGAAAGAGGAATTACTGCATCAGGTTTAAGCTAAGGTTGTAAAACTGAGTTACTTATCTCATTAACTTTCTGTTCAGTCAACTGGGTTGTATCACTATGAGTGCATGATTTCACACATCTAGGCTGTCCTTCTCTCTTCATTTGTGCCATAAATGTGTTATCTTTTTGCAAACATAGAACATGGACAATGACTGGTATTCGGAAAGAATATTGCCACAGGTGCAATTTGTGTGAGCTATGCAACAGTGCCCCTTAGCATGACAGCAATAGAAATCGATTCAGAACCATCATAAAGTCACACAGAGCAAAATATCATTAGCTATTCATTATCATATCTCTAAACTGGACATTATGCAGTTACAGGTAACCACAGTAGTGCTTCCCATCTGAACCCATGGAATACAGCTGAACAGGTTTCTGCAAAGAGATAGACACAAACACACACACACACACACATACACACACACACACACACACACACGCACACACACACACACACACACACACACACACACACACACACACACACACACACACACACACACACACACACACACACACCCTCACTCACTCACTCACTCACTCACTCACTCACTCACTCACTCACTCACTCACTCACTCAGATGATTTCATAGTACTTACCTCCTAAGGGGGTAATAACCACAGTACAGACATTGGACTGAATGGGTGCACGTTGTCAAAAGACAACATACACTTTTTTCACTTCATTGACCAGGCAGGTCTTCTCTGGCTTTCTCTTCTGTCCTATTCCAATCCTGACACAAAATTCTGGGGAAACAAAACATGATTAATTTGCATTAGCTGTACTTTTGGGCTATCATAATTGTATGTGGCATTCACCAATGACATTGGTATAGCAGCATACATTAAAGCCTTCTTACTTCTCTAACACTAAAGCAATTCGCCTTCTTACTTCTGTAACACTACTGCAATCTTCCAGTCCTTCTTGCATAAAACAGGGCTGTGCAGTGCATTATGCATTTCTGAATCCCAGCTGATCTGTAAAGCAAATACTTGCTTTGAGAAAAAACTGTACTTTTCCCTTTTTAAAATATATCTAAACAAGCAGTACTGTACTTATTTTTATTTCTTTTAACACAAACCTCTTATAAAGATTGACTATTTTTTTTAATTTATGAGTTTATCTTATACACTCAATTCTGTAATAAGCATTACATTTTTCTGACTTATATTTACACTGAGAAGTTGTGTGGTTTGACCATATACCTTTACTAGAGTTTAACTGCTCTTCATATGGATTTGCACACTGTACTGCACTCTTCTGTTATTTTACTCTTTTAAATGTTAACTGGCAATAGTTTAACTCACAAATGTTATATATTTTAGTTGATGCTTCGGCTTTCAAAGGAATTAGAGCATTTTCAAACACCACATGATCGTATAGCCTTGTTTCTGTCTATTCTTAGTTTAATCCACGTACTATTATTTATTTATTTATTTATTTTACATTTGTTGACCGGGCTAGTCTAGCTGGATACATTTCCATTTTCAGTAGAGGCCCGGGGAGAAAAGCTCCACATAAATTTGAACAAAAAACGTTACAATAGACAAGCAAATGGACAAAATCATCATAGATGAAAAGACAAATAAAAAATATAGTACCCAATAACAGATATATACAAAGAGAGTATCACATTTCTAAAAATAACATTAAGTAGCTGAAATAACATCAAGAACAAGCACAAAACAGAGAGCAAAATTGATTAATAATATTAAAGAACTAATCTTAGTAACAGAAGGAGAAAGAGAAGCACTAAAATAGGAGAGGAGGAAGGGAAGCAGTATAAGAAAAGAGAAGGGAAAGTTGTGAGAGATTAGCATAGAGGAAAGAAGAAACAAAATACTCTAAAAGGAGGTAGACTGAAGCAGATACAGTAAAGAGAGAGGGAAAGTAAAGTAGTAGGAAAGTGCAGAGTAGTAGGAAAGCGCAGAGGAGGTAAAGGATTAGTCAGGTTTTGAACAGGAACAGAGCAAGTGGCTTTGGAAGTAATCTTTGATTTTGTGTTTAAAGAGAGGCAGAGATGTAGTAAGTGTTATGTCGCTAGGAAGCAGATTCCATCTCAGAATCTACTGTAATACTACTCCACAATTACAGTTTTAGACTAATTTTGCCAATTACATTACATAATTAATGATGGATTAAGGAAAATATCTAGCACAAACCTGAAATTGATATCTCTGTGGTATTTTTCTGGGTTTAGAATGAAATTATTCAGTAATATGTTTATCATATATGATTTCATTTGTTTTTTTTAGAAATTTCTTTTAGACAAACTATCATCTCCAAGTGATACATTAGCAGGCATCAAGTCCCTGCAAACCCAGTTAATGCCACTGAATACATAGAAATGTACACCACTGTACTATACCACCATGTAAATGGTTTTGAAAAGGCCACCACAACACTTGATGAAGGGAAAACAGTACAGACCACATAATTCAACCTGGCCAAAGCTTTTTTAACACAATTCCCAACTCAGGCATACTAGAAAAGTTAATCAGATTGGGAATAAACCCCTATGTCACTTGCTGTCTCACAAATAGGATACAGATAATCAAAATAGGGGAAGTTACCTTCACAAAGAGAACAGTCACCAGTGGAGTCCCACCAGGGTGCTGTGCTGGGACCTTTTCTGTTTGATATCTACTTTTCTGAAGTAAAAGTCAGTACTAAAGGCTCCAACTGACTACATTTGCAGATGTCTGTAAGACAGAAGCAGTCATTGAATCCCCAAATGATTTAGCCATCCTGCAGGAAGGTCTGGTGCCAAAATCATGGACTGAAACTAAATGTCTGCAAGACAGGAGCAGTCATTAAATCCCCAAATTATTTAGCCATCCTGCAGGAAGGTTTGGTTCCAACATCATGGACTGAAACTAAATACCAAAAATTCTTTATTGTATCATTTGGAAAGTTAACAATCCCAGAAAACTACCACATTGACACAGCCGACCACATTGTTTGAAATTTGGGAACTAATTTGGACCAACCTTTTGACCAACATATGTCTGCTGTAGTAAGAACATCTTTCTATACGGCATAGCTTATAAACAAAGTCATTGTGTCTATATCTGGGGATGTCATTCAACAAAGTCTTTGTGTCTAGATCTAGGGATGTCATTAAACAAAGTAACTGTGTCTAGATCTAGGGATGTCACTAAACAAAGTCATTGTGTGTAGATCTAGGGATGTCACTAAACAAAGTCATTGTGTCTAGATCCAGGGATGTCACTAAACAAAGTCATTGTGTCTAGATCTAGGGATGTCATTAAACAAAGTCATTGTGTCTAGATCTAGAGATGTCATTGAACAAAGTCATTGTGTCTAGATCTAGGGATGTCATTAAACAAAGTCATTGTGTTTAGATCTAGGGATGTCATTAAACAAAGTCATTGTGTCTAGATCTAGGGATGTCATTAAACAAAGTCATTGTGTCTAGATCTAGGGATGTCATTAAACAAAGTCATTGTGTCTAGATCTATGGATGTCATTAAACAAAGTCATAGTGTCTAGATCTATGGATGTCATTAAACAAAGTCATTGTGTTTAAATCTAGGGATGTCATTAAACAAAGTCATTGTGTCTAGATCTATGGATGTCATTAAACAAATTAATTGTGTCTAGATCTAGGGATGTCATTAAATAAAGTCATTGTGTCTAGACCTAAGGATGTCATTAAACAAAGTCATTGTGTCTAGATCTGTGAATGTCATTAAACAAAGTCATTGTGTCTAGACCTAGGGATGTCATTAAACAAAGTTGTGTCTAAATCTAGGGATGTCATAAAACAAAGTCATTGTGTCTAGATCTAGGGATCATTAAACAAAGTCATTGTGTCCAGATCTATGGATGTCATTAAATAAAGTCATTGTGTCTAGATCTAAGGATGCCATTAAACAAAGTCATTGTGTCTAGATCTAGGGATGTCATTAAACAAAAGTCATTGTGTCTTGATCTAGGGATGTCATTAACCAGAGTCATTGTGTCTTGATCTAGGGATGTCATTAACCAAATTCTTTGTGTCTAGATCTATGGATGTCATTAAACAAAGTCATTGTGTCTAGATCTAGGGATGTCATTAAACAAAGTCATTGTGTATAGATCTGGGGATGTCATTAAACAAAGTCATTGTACCTAGATATAAGGATGTCATTAAACAAAGTAATTGTGTCTAGATCAAGGGATGTCATTAAACAAAGTCATTGAGTCTAGATCTAGGGATGTCATTCAACAAAGTCTTTGTGTCTAGATCTAGGGATGTCATTAAACAAAGTAACTGTGTCTAGATCTAGGGATGTCACTAAACAAAGTCATTGTGTCTAGATCTAGGGATGTCACTAAATAAAGTCATTGTGTCTAGATCCAGGGATGTCACTAAACAAAGTCATTGTGTCTAGATCTAGGGATGTCATTAAACAAAGTCATTGTGTCTAGATCTAGAGATGTCATTGAACAAAGTCATTGTGTCTAGATCTAGGGATGTCATTAAACAAAGTCATTGTGTTTAGATCTAGGGATGTCATTAAACAAAGTCATTGTGTCTAGATCTAGGGATGTCATTAAACAAAGTCATTGTGTCTAGATCTAGGGATGTCATTAAACAAAGTCATTGTGTCTAGATCTATGGATGTCATTAAACAAAGTCATTGTGTCTAGATCTAGGGATGTCATTAAACAAAGTCATTGTGTATAGATCTGGGGATGTCTTTAAACAAAGTCATTGTACCTAGATATAAGGATGTCATTAAACAAAGTAATTGTGTCTAGCTCAAGGGATGTCATTAAACAAAGTCATTGAGTCTAGATCTAGGGATGTCATTCAACAAAGTCTTTGTGTCTAGATCTAGGGATGTCATTAAACAAAGTAACTGTGTCTAGATCTAGGGATGTCACTAAACAAAGTCATTGTGTCTAGATCTAGGGATGTCACTAAATAAAGTCATTGTGTCTAGATCCAGGGATGTCACTAAACAAAGTCATTGTGTCTAGATCTAGGGATGTCATTAAACAAAGTCATTGTGTCTAGATCTAGAGATGTCATTGAACAAAGTCATTGTGTCTAGATCTAGGGATGTCATTAAACAAAGTCATTGTGTTTAGATCTAGGGATGTCATTAAACAAAGTCATTGTGTCTAGATCTAGGGATGTCATTAAACAAAGTCATTGTGTCTAGATCTAGGGATGTCATTAAACAAAGTCATTGTGTCTAGATCTATGGATGCCATTAAATAAAGTCATAGTGTCTAGATCTATGGATGTCATTAAACAAAGTCATTGTGTCTAGATCTAGGGATGTCATTAAACAAAGTCATTGTGTCTAGATCTATGGATGTCATTAAACAAATTAATTGTGTCTAGATCTAGGGATGTCATTAAACAAAGTAATTGTGTCTAGACCTAGGGATGTCATTAAACAAAGTCATTGTGTCTAGATATATGGATGTCATTAAACAAAGTCATTGTGTCTAGCTCTATAGATGTCATTAAACAAATTAATTGTGTCTAGATCTAGGGATGTCATTAAACAAAGTCATTGTGTCTAGATCTAGGGATGTCATTAAACAAAGTCATTGTGTCTAGATCTATGGATGTCATTAAAGAAAGTCATTGTGTCTAGATCTATGGATGTCATTAAACAAAGTCATTGTGTCTAGATCTATCGATGTCATTAAACAAATTTATTGTGTCTAGATCTAGGGATGTCATTAAACAAAGTCATTGTGTCTAGATCTATGGATGTCATTAAACAAAGTTGTGTCTAAATCTGGGGATGTCATTAAACAAAGTCATTGTGTCTAGATCCAGGGATCATTAAACAAAGTCATTGTGTCTAGATCTAGGGATGTCACTAAACAAAGTCATTGTGTCTAGATCCAGGGATGTCACTAAACAAAGTAATTGTGTCTAGATCTAAGGATGTCATTAAACAAAGTCATTGTGTCTAGATCTAGAGATGTCATTGAACAAAGTCATTGTGTCTAGATCTAGGGATGTCATTAAACAAAGTCATTGTGTTTAGATCTAGGGATGTCATTAAACAAAGTCATTGTGTCTAGATCTAGGGATGTCATTAAACAAAGTCATTGTGTCTAGATCTAGGGATGTCATTAAACAAAGTCATTGTGTCTAGATCTATGGATGTCATTAAACAAAGTCATAGTGTCTAGATCTATGGATGTCATTAAACAAAGTCATTGTGTCTAAATCTAGGGATGTCATTAAACAAAGTCATTGTGTCTAGATCTATGGATGTCATTAAACAAATTAATTGTGTCTAGATCTAGGGATGTCATTAAACAAAGTCATTGTGTCTAGACCTAGGGATGTCATTAAACAAAGTAATTGTGTCTAGATCTATGAATGTCATTAAACAAAGTCATTGTGTCTAGATCTATGGATGTCATTAAACAAAGTCATTGTGTCTAGATCTATAGATGTCATTAAACAAATTAATTGTGTCTAGATCTAGGGATGTCATTAAACAAAGTCATTGTGTCTAGATCTAGGGATGTCATTAAACAAAGTCATTGTGTCTAGATCTATGGATGTCATTAAACAAAGTCATTGTGTCTAGATCTAGGGATGTCATTAAACAAAGTCATTGTGTCTAGATCTATGGATGTCATTAAACAAATTTATTGTGTCTAGATCTACGGATGTCATTAAACAAAGTCATTGTGTCTAGATCTATGGATGTCATTAAACAAAGTTGTGTCTAAATCTAGGGATGTCATTAAACAAAGTCATTGTGTCTAGATCTAGGGATCATTAAACAAAGTCATTGTGTCGAGATCTATGGATGTCATTAAATAAAGTCATTGTGTCTAGATCTAAGGATGCCATTAAACAAAGTCATTGTGTCTAGATCTAGGGATGTCATTAAACAAAGTCATTGTGTCTTGATCTAGGGATGTCATTAACCAAAGTTATTGTGTCTTGATCTAGGGATGTCATTAACTAAATTCTTTGTGTCTAGATCTATGGATGTCATTAAACAAAGTCATTGTGTCTAGATCTAGGGATGTCATTAAACAAAGTCATTGTGTCTAGATCTATGGATGTCATTAAACAAAGTCATTGTGTCTAGATCTATGGATGTCATTAAACAAAGTCACTGTGGCTAGATCTAGGGATGTCATTAAACAAAGTCATTGTGTCTAGATCTATAGATGTCATTAAACAAAGTCATTGTGTCTAGATCTAGGGATGTCATTAAACAAAGTCATTGTGTCTAGATCTATGGATGTCATTAAACAAATTCATTGTGTCTAGATCTGTGGATGTCATTAAACAAAGTCATTGTGTCTAGATCTATGGATGTCATTAAACAAAGTCATTGTGTCTAGATGTAGGGATGTCATTAAACAAAGTCATTGTGGCTAGATCTAGGGATGTCATTAAACAAAGTCATTTTATCTAGATCTAGGGATATCATTAAACAAAGTCATTATGGCTAGATCTAGGGATGTCATTAAACAAAGTCATTGTGTCTAGATCTATGGATGTCATTCAATAAAGTCATTGTGTCTAGATCTAAGGATGCCATTAAACAAAATCATTGTGTCTAGATCTAGGGATGTCATTAAACAAAGTCATTGTGTCTTGATCTAGGGATGTCATTAACCAAAGTCATTGTGTCTTGATCTAGGGATGTCATTAACCAAATTCTTTGTGTCTAGATCTATGGATGTCATTAAACAAAGTAATTGTGTTTAGATCTAGGGATGTCATTAAGCAAAGTCATTGTGTCTAGATCTATGGATGTCATTAAACAAAGTCATTGTGTCTAGATCTGTGGATGTCATTAAACAAAGTCACTGTGGCTAGATCTAGGGATGTCATTAAACAAAGTCATTGTGTCTAGATCTATGGATGTCATTAAGCAAAGTCATTGTGTCTAGATCTAGGGATGTCATTAAACAAAGCCATTGTGTCTAGATCTATGGATGTCATTAAACAAATTCATTGTGTCTAGATCTGTGGATGTCATTAAACAAAGTCATTGTGTCTAGATCTAAGGATGTCATTAAACAAAGTCATAGTGTCTAGATCTAGGGATGTCATTAAACAAAGTCATTGTGGCTAGATCTAGGGATGTCATTAAACAAAGTCATTTTGTCTAGATCTAGGGATGTCATTAAACAAAGTCATTATGACTAGATCTAGGGATGTCATTAAACAAAGGCATTGTGTCTAGATCTATGGATGTCATTAAAGAAAGTCATTGTGTCTAGATCTATGGATCTCATTAAAGAAAGTCATTGTGTCTAGATCTAGGTTTGCCATTAAACAAAGTCATTGTGTCTAGATCTAGGGATGTCATTAAACAAAGTCATTGTGTCTAGATCTAGGGATGTCATTAAGCAAAGTAATTATGTCTAGATCTAGAGATATCATTAAGCAAAGTCATTGTGTCTAGATCTAGGGATGTCATTAAACAAGGTCATTGTGTCTAGATCTATGGATGTCATTAAACAAAGTAATTGTGTCTAGATCTATGGATGTCATTAAACAAAGTCATTGTGTCTAGATCTATGGATGTCATTAAACAAAGTCGTTGTGTCTAGATCTAGTGATGTCATTAAACAAAGTCATTGTGTCTAGATCTATGGATGTCATTAAACAAAGAAATTGTGTCTAGATTTAGGAAAGTCATTAAACAAAGTAATTGTGTCTAGATCTATGGATGTCATTAAACAAATTCATTGTGTCTAGATCTGTGGATGTCATTAAACAAAGTAATTGTGTCTAGATCTATGGATGTCATTAAACAAAGTCATTGTGTCTAGATCTAGGGATGTTGTTAAACAAAGTCATTGTGGCTAGATCTAGGGATGTCATTAAACAAAGTCTTTGTGTCTAGATCTAGGGATGTCATTAAACAAAGTCATTATGGCTAGATCTAGGGATGTCATTAAACAAAGTCATTGTGTCTAGATCTAGAGATGTCATTAAACAAAGTCATTGTGTCTAGATCTTGAGATATCATTAAACAAAGTCATTGTGTCTAGATCTGTGGATGTCATTAAACAAAGTAATTGTGTCTAGATCTATGGATGTCATTAAACAAAGTCATTGTCTCTAGATCTAGGGATGTCATTAAACAAAGTCATTGTGGCTAGATCTAGGGATGTCATTAAACAAAGTCATTATGTCTAGATCTAGGGATGTCATTAAACAAAGTCATTATGGCTAGATCTAGGGATGTCATTAAACAAAGTCATTGTGTCTAGATCTATGGATGTCGTTAAACAAATTCATTGTGTCTAGATCTATGGATGTCATTAAACAAAGTCATTGTGTCTAGATCTAGGTTTGTCATTAAACAAAGTCATTGTGTCTAGATCTAGGGATGTCATTAAACAAAGTCATTGTGTCTAGATCTAGGGATGTCATTAAACAAAGTCATTGTGTCTAGATCTATGGATGCCATTAAACAAAGTCATTGTGTCTAGATTGAGGGATGTCATTAAACAAAGTCATTGTGCCTAGATCTAGGGATGTCATTAAACAAAGTCATTGTGTCTAGATCTATGGATGTCATGAAACAAAGTCATTGTGTCTAGATCTATTGATGTCATTAAACAAAGTCATTGTGTCTAGATCTATGGATGTCATGAAACAAAGTCATTGTGTCTAGATCTATGGATGTCATTAAACAAACTCAGTGTGTCTAGATCTATGGATGTCATTAAACAAAGTCATTGTGTCTAGATCTAGGGATGTCATTAAACAAAGTCATTATGTGTAGATCTAGGGATGTCATTAAACAAAGTCATTGTGTCTAGATCTATGGATATTATGAAACAAAGTCATTGTGTCTAGATCTATGGATGTCATTAAACAAAGTCATTGTGTCTAGATTGAGGGATATCATTGTTCTCCTTTACTCCGCCCTCATTAGGCCAGTCATTGAATATAATGATCCGTTTAGCATGTACCTATCCAAAAACATGCAACAGCTAGAACACCCACAGAGATACCTTACTGAAAGGAAACAAGGTCTAAACAACATGCCCTACATAGACTGACTGAAAGCTCTGTCACTATACTCTGTATCTGACAGACTGCTAAGAGTTGACCTGTATCTGGCATTCAAGGCATCCTTCGACCCATTACTGATGATTTTACTGTACATCAGCAAATCAAATTACATTAGAAATACAAGGTCTACAGATCTAAACCTCTTCTGCAACATCAACAGAATGTTTTGGAGGCACATGTATATCACACAAGGGATACTGCTGCTGTGGATCAGACTCTCAATCCTCATAAAACAAGATTCATCCCTATCCATACTCAAGCACCACTTAGATCTGTGTGGGAAACAGAAAATTTACCCCAGGTCTACCCTAGTACTATTAATGGGCAGCTTCTAAATGCTTTATCCCATGCATGGATCCCTTCAAATTATCTATGACATGATTCCAGTTATTCTCATTAGGGATATAATTATCACCCATGGTTTGGGTAAGGCCAATCTAAAACCAAATGGGATAGGTTATTTCTAGCCCAAAAAGGGAAGTTGGCTAGGCTTAAATGACCCACAAGTGCAGCTAGCCTAGTACTTGCAGAACCTATAAACCTATGAACCTATTATTTACATTAACAGCTTTTAATTGAACTGTAGATTTCAATTTAACACGTGCAACAAAGTATGGCTCCTTTCTTTCCTTTTCTATCATCATGTATAATGCCATTACCAACTAAAATCAATTTCATTCCTTTAAAATAATTTTCCCAGATCTAAATTTTTCACATCAAATGCAGTCAAAGTACTTACAGCTGCCATTTTTATTTCCTTCTCCACGTTTATAATGCTGTGAGATTTTTTAATATTTGAAGACCTCTTGCCATTTTGCTTGAAGGTGGTATTTACAGAGCATGAATTCGAAGCCCTTTAGAATGATGTAACAATTTTAATGAGAAACTCAAACTTAATCAGCAAAAAAAATTAGTATATATGAATTATAGGTAAGAAAAATTCTAGGTTCAACTTAACAAAGGTAGCACAGGTAGCTAAAATGAGAAAAGATTTAGAAGCAGCTTGAACTGTAAACTAATCGAGCACTTTTCAATAAAGTATATTTTCTTAATGTGTACCCTTGGTTAACATTTAATTCATAGGAACCTCCGGAACCCAATCTCTGCTGCAGTCAATTCCAACCACAGAACTAGCAGTACCCTTTCCCGTGGACTATTACCTCTGCCTCCTTCTCCATGAGAAAGATTGAGAACTGATACTGATCACTCTATTTTTAAATGACACACACCCTACCAGCAATCACATAATCAGGGATATCCCTATTCTAGGACCCGCTTTACCTTTGTCCCTTTCTCTACCCAGAGAGATGAAGAACAAGTACAAGTAAATTGACCTCGTATGTCACACCTCTTCCCAACTGAGTTCTTACTCTCTACGTCACCAGCATCCTCATAGAATTCCTCATATGTATCCCAACAATGTTCCACTCCATCCTCCATAGAACATTGCCTGCAGCCAGGCTGTCAGTAATTGTACTCCATGTTGATAACAGTGCCCTACTGTTAGAATTTTTGAATTTGACCCCTTTTTCTAAGACTGCTGCAAATTATGTAAACTTTTGCTTAAGTGTAGATAGCTGTACCTATTATCTAAGCTATGCTATATATGCAGTAGCTGTCCCACTGCTATCTGCTTACTTTATTTTCTGTGCTTTGGATGCTTGATTATTTTTGAATTAATTAATACCAGCCTAGTCCAGGTTCAAAAATGACCATGAGTGACCACTACCCCTATACAGTTGCCACAAGGAAAAAATAATTAATACAAATAGATATTGCATTGGTACAAAATAAATAAATGAAAATTCAAATAAACCAAGAAAGGGACTTCTGTTGTATACTTAGTGGGATTGCCAACATAATACCTAAGGAAACAATAAGATTCTGAATATCATTCTTAAGAAATGTACCACCAAAGTCATAAGTACTGACCTGCCCACAATCATGGGCCATATTGTTACCATTGATTATTAAAGCAATGTATGACATAGTAATTTGCGGTTTCTTCATGAATCCCTTTACATTGAAATGCTAAGTGAATAAATGTAGCATTGCATGCAAATCTTAGAATGCATTTTGCAAAAAGCACATAAGGAATGACTACCTTTTATAGCTTTGTTATATATTCTGTTTTAGAAATGACATGCAATACATCAAACTGACATGTTGGTTTTCTGCTGGTAAGACTGCCCCTCCGAAGTGTTTTCTTAGTGGCTGTATAAGTGAGCTAGGAAAACTAATTTCAAAATGCAGTAATGTATAAATTGTGACTCCAGGTTAGTAGTACCCTAACTGCTGTGCCTAAACAGCCACTGGTCTTTCAGTGTAACGAAATTACTTATGTTAGATTTGCTGCTGCTATATTTTCCAGGATCCCATTCACGGTAAAAGCAGGCTATATGTCTGAATAAATCCATTGTGACACTGTCACCACACCCACTGTTTTGTGCATTTATGTGTCTGTGTGTGGGTGGGTGGGTGGGTGGGTGGAGGATGGTTCTTCAGGTCCTGTACAATTATTGCTCTATATATAACACTGTTATTGAATCGTAATAATCTGTTTGGAGGCCAGGATGTGTGTCTGTAGCAAAATCATTTGAGAATACTCTTTTGGAATTTATTGGTTCTTATCAGAAGAAATGCATTTATTCATGCCTTCAAGTAAATGTCAAATCAAATAATGAACAGTCCAGCTGAAGAACAATAGCCCTCAGCAGATAAGTTATATTTTTGGAAATACATTGTTTTCAATTGTGTACTTTACCAGAATATTGTTTTCTCTGGCTAAGTTGATAATCATCCTGTTTAGAGTATTTAAGCAGGTACTGTGTGTGTGTGTGTGTGTGTGTGTGTGTGTGTGTGTGTGTGTGTGTGTGTGTGTGTGTGTGTGTGTGTGTGTGTGTCTGTGTTGGGGGAGGTAACCATATGATTTGTCTTTGCTTGGTGTGGCAAAGTTGAATTTTCATGCTCCACTGCCAAAAACTGAATTTCTGTAACCATCATTTTTTGTTTAGTTAGTTATTTCATTAGGTGCTGTTTTGACTAAACAACCCAACAACATGTTTCTCAACAAATATATCAGCAACAGGTGACAGTGGGAATGAAAGAAGGGAAGCAGACTGAGCTCAAGTCACTGATAAAGCTGCACCAGACATTTCTGCATGCTAGAGGCATAAATGCTTTGTCTGAAAAATGATCAAGCAAATGTACTCATAACTGGCCTGGCTGCTCCACAACACCCACCAAAGCTTTGGACCCTAATGGTGCTGCTGCTGCAGATCTCAGCCAATGTGGACATATGAGCTGCTGCATATCTCAGCCAACGTGGACATATGAGCTGCTGCAGATCTCAGCCAACGTGGACATATGAGCTGCTGCAGATCTCAGCCAATGTGGACATATGAGCTGCTGCAGATCTCAGCCAACGTGGACATATGAGCTGCTGCAGATCTCAGCCAACGTGGACATATGAGCTGCTGCAGATCTCAGCCAATGTGGACATATGAGCTGCTGCAGATCTCAGCCAACATGGACATATGAGCTGCTGCAGATCTCAGCCAACGTGGACATATGAGCTGCTGCAGATCTCAGCCAATGTGGACATATGAGCTGTTGCAGATCTCAGCCAACGTGGACATATGAGCTGCTGCAGATCTCAGCCAATGTGGACATATGAGCTGCTGCAGATCTCAGCCAATGTGGACATATGAGCTACTGCAGATCTCAGCCAATGTGGACATATGAGCTGCTGCAGATCTCAGCCAACGTGGACATATGTGAAAAGGTGAGCTACACGTGCATCTTCTTTTCCTTCCTTCTGTCAGGGAAATTTATAATACACTGATTACTTGCACAGGAAAGATGCAGGAATCAGATGTTTTCTCTTTTTCTTTCCTGATCCTATACTGACCATCTAGCCTTATGACCTGGCAGAACAATTGACTCCTTTGTTCCCCAAATGGAAAGACTTACAGCTTTCATTTCTCTGGTGTAAGAGCCAAGGGAACTTGGAGAAGGAGCCTTCAAACTTTCAGCAGGAATTGGCTACCCTCCCACCTTACCCTCTGACAGTGTGGCTTATATGCTCTGCCTATGCTTCTCAGCCAGAGCACATGTATGTTACCACTCAGCAGTGTCAGTGTCTCAGCATATAATTTAATTACCTTTGATGCTGGAAATTCTAAACACTGAGGACTGAATGTTCAAGATAGCTGTTTAAACAGTTATTTTCAAAGCATATTTAATTCTGGAATAAGATGTGAACATATTTTCTTTTTCTACGTTCTCCAAACCATCACTGTGACTAACACTAATGCTTAAGCCTCAACCTCCACTGCACGATCCACAATACCTAATGGCATGACACAGGTGCAACCCAACATATTTCCTGCCTTTGCAATAAACTCTCTCTACATTTTAACAAAGTAACACCTTATCTACTCTCAGAACTGTCTTGAATATTATATGGGGGACCATTAATTCATGCCTTGATATGTGTATATAATCTTAACGGGTATTTAATATATTTTCAGAGTTGTGGAGTATTGCAGCTAAGCTTCTTGATAGCCTTCAGCCATTAGCTTAGTATGAACTTACGAACATGCCCTCTTGTGAGTTGCATCACATTGCAGCATGGACTCATGCTTATTGTTAGGGGTAATACACCTGCAGTTCTGTATGTTCTGTCAATGCAGTCAGTTAAACTTCCACCCACCTGCAAGAATGGGCAAGCTAGCACTGGGCATTCCCCCTGCCCTACCTTGCATGATCCCTCCAGCACATATTCGGCTAATCAAACACAGGTTGTCTGGGATGAGGTCAGGATTTTAGCCCTTTATGCCACAGGGCAGGCAGGAACTAGAGTTTGTATGGGACAACAATAGAAATAACCAATTTATATTAGACACAATATTACAGAAACATAGATTATGATGTCAGATAACAAGGGCTTTGCTAAACTAAATATGTCCATCATTTACTGGATAGGATGCTAGCCCAACTTAAATAGCTTCCTTTTCAACACAAAAATATGCACATGTGCACACACCCCAAAACACCCACCCACAGACACACACACACACACACACACATTTACACACACACACACACACACACACACACACACACACACACACACACACACACACACACACACACACACACACACACACACACATCCGTACTGTGTCCCTGTAAGGACTGCTTGTTGTGCCATCCCTATCTGTCTACAATTCTTTCACAGTTTTTCAACATTACAACTTCCAGTGGAAAACTATTCTGATTATCCAAAAGCCTTTTCTGTGACTTATTATTTCTCATACCTCATTAAAGGAATATTACCACCCAGACTACTACTGCTGTATCTCATCAATCATTATTGTTGATCCCCTCTCCATCAGATCAATTACTGTGTCTGGCATACTATCAATACTGAACCCCTAAGCATCAGATCAATTACTGCAACTGGCATACTATCAATACTGAACCCCTAAGCATCAGATCAATTACTGCAACTGGCATACTATCAATACTGAACCCCTAAGCATCAGATCAATTACTGAAACTGGCATACTATCCCTTCATACTGAGCCCCGAACCATCAAACCAGTTACTGTGTCTGGCATACTATCCTTTGATACTGAACCCCTAACCATAACCATCAAATCAATTACTGCGACTGGCATACTATCCTTTGATACTGAACCCCTAACCATAACCATCAAATCAATTACTGCGACTGGCATACTCTCCTTTGATACTGAACCCCTAACCATAACCATCAAATCAATTACTGCGACTGGCATACTATCCTTTGATACTGAACCCCTAACCATAACCATCAAATCAATTACTGCGACTGGCATACTATCCTTTGATACTGAACTCCTAACCATAACCATCAAATCAATTACTGTGACTGGCATACTATCCTTTGATACTGAACCCCTAACCATAACCATCAAATCAATTACTGCGACTGGCATACTATCCCTTCATACTGAGCCCCGAACCATCAAACCAGTTACTCTGTCTGGCATACTATCCTTTGATACTGAACCCCTAACCATAACCATCAAATCAATTACTGCGACTGGCATACTCTCCTTTGATACTGAACCCCTAACCATAACCATCAATTACTGCGACTGGCATACTATCCTTTGATACTGAACCCCTAACCATAACCATCAAATCAATTACTGCGACTGGCATACTATCCTTTCTTACTAAACCCCTAACCATCAGATCAGTTACTGCATCTGGCATACTAGCCCTTCATATTGAGCCCTGAACCATCAAACCAGTTACTGTGTCTGGCATACTATACTTTCATACTGAGCCCCGAACCATCAGATCAGTTATTGTGTCTGGCATACTATCCTTTCATACTGAGCCCCTAACCATCAGATCAGTTACTGCATCTGGCATACTAGCCCTTCATATTGAGCCCTGAACCATCAAACCAGTTACTGTGTCTGGCATACTATACTTTCATACTGAGCCCCGAACCATCAGATCAGTTATTGTGTCTGGTATACTATCCTTTCATACTGAGCCCCTAACCATCAGATCAGTTACTGTGTCTGGCATACTATCCCTTCATACTGAGCCCCGAACCATCAGACCAGTTACTGCATCTAGCATACAATCCTTTCATAATGAGCCCTTACCCATCAGATCAATTACTGCATCTGACATATGATCTTTTCATACTGAGCCCATAGCTATCAGATCAGTTGCTGTGTCTGGCATACTATCCTTTCATACTGAGCCCCTAACCATCAGATCAGTTACTGTGTCCGGCATACTATACCTTCATATTGAGCCCCTAACCATCAAACCAGTTACTGTGTTTGGCATACTATCCTTTCATACTGAGCCCCGAACCATCAGATCAGTTATTGTGTCTGGCATACTATCCTTTCATACTGAGCCCCTAACCATCAGATCAGTTGCTGTGTCTGGCATACTATCCTTTCATACTGAGCCCCTAACCATCAGATCAGTTACTGTGTCCGGAATACTATACCTTCATATTGAGCCCCTAACCATCAAACCAGTTACTGTGTTTGGCATACTATCCTTTCATACTGAGCCCCTAACCATCAGATCAGTTGCTGTGTCTGGCATACTATCCTTTCATACTGAGCCCCTAACCATCAGATCAGTTACTGTGTCCGGCATACTATACCTTCATATTGAGCCCCTAACCATCAAACCAATTACTGTGTCTAGCATACTATCCTTTCATACTGAGCCCCTAACTATTAGATCAGTTACTGTATGTGCCATGCTATCCTTTCATACAGAACCCCTCTCCTATCAAATTGCCTGATACTGTAAGACCAGTTTATCTGTAAGTTAACTGTTGCCATCCTACTAGCTCTGTGTATCTTGAGGCAACTGCCTTATGTTCACATACAAATAATTGGTGCAGTAGAACAGTAAGTCTTGTAACAAGTGCACATATTTATTTAGTCTGAATGTCAACCTCTCATATCACCCAGTTGTTAGAGCTCCCCATACCCCCACACCAGTACACTACCACACTAGCACTAAGCCCACATATGCTGCTGTACTAATTAAATCCCTTCCTATGTCTCTTAAGCCTCCAAAGCAGTGCACTGAGACACACAACAAAGCATAAGAACACACTCATACCCTTTTAGGGTGGGAGTTTGGCATAATGGTTAATGTGTTTACCTTATAAACCAAAGGTGCAGGGTTTGAGTCTCACATGGGATAATTGGCTAGGCTTAAAATGGTCCATAAGGGCAGTTAGCCTAGTACTAATCTATGAACCTGCCACACTCACAACAACATGTCTGGCTAATAAAATGTCTAGAACTTCCATCTGCTACCACAAAAAATAGTCACTTACTTTGTTATTGCTAATCGCCCATGCCTGCCTGAGCATGCTACACACACCGTAACATCCCAGTCGTTGCTGGCTGTAACATGAAACTTACTGACACACCACTCATGAGGCTGAGCAATGGTAAAATGGTGGTAGATTGTCTGTCAGGAGCAGCAGAGTTTCTAATTTCACCTGGTCACTCAGATTCCTTCACCCCTACTATCTATTGTTCATACTGGAGTGAACAGCAATGGGAATTCCACCTTGGAAGATATGAAGACATGCATCATTGTGCTCATTTTTTGTACATGTGGTCAGTGTGCCATGTCAGATGTTGGCCCCTCTCTTTATTCAGTACTAGTCTCCTACCTTCTCTGATAGTCATGCTTGACTGTAGCAGGCTTTTCTCTGACACAGTGCATACATATTTTGGCAGAACATCCTCAGCTCCTATTGCCTTCTTCCTGTCTCTCCCAAATCTTCTCCACAAAATTGTCTTCTGCTTTGCTGCACATGTGAAAGTGCCATACTAGTCTCTTCGCCTTGACCTTCTATGCAATTCTGGCTTCTTTGGCTTCATTCTTGATATTCTCATTTCTTCATATGTCCCACAGTGTGCATCCTGTAACCTTTCTCAGGCATGTCATCTTCATCACCTCAGGCATACTCAGTTGCTCTGCCTTCACTGCTGAAGTTTCTGTGCTATACAGAAGCACTGGTCAAGTCACTGTTTTACACACCTTACTTTTAAAGTTACTTGGTATTCCCTGTCACAAAGTATGCCTAACGCTCTGTGCCAGTTGTCTGCAGCACCTCTGATTCAAGCTTTAACCTCTTCATTCAGACTTCTTTTCTCTTCGACCATCCCTCCCAGATACATGAAGCTATTAACCTATTCCACTATTTTCCGTTTTCATCTTCTCCTGTATTTTCCCACTTTTGTCAGGACAGTTGTGTCTGAACTCAGTTTCATTTCATGTGTCTTCAGTTTTACATACTAGTTAGCTATCTTTCGCTGAAGTTTCTGTTCAGAGTCTGCTTGTATCTGGTTGTAGTGCCACATTGCATAGTATAGCTTTGATGATATGTCCTTATATGCACGCATGTACTCACGCGCACACCAGTCATGAGTGTGTGTGTGTGTGTGTGTGTGTTTGTGTGTGCATGTGTGTGCACGAGTGCATATGTATAAATGTGTGTGCGTAGATGTGTGTGTGTGTGTGTGTGTGTGTGGGTGGGTGGGTGTGTATTTGTGCATATGTAAATGTGTGTGTGTTTGTATATAGATATGTATGTGGGTTTCAGTGTGCATATGCATAAATGCTTGCATGTGTGTGTGTGTATGTGTGTGTGTGTGTGTGTGTGTGTGTGTGTGTGTGTGTGTGTGTGTATATATATATATATATATATAAGTGTGCTTATGGGTAAATGAATATATGCATAGTGTGGTATCTGCATCCATACCTGAGATGAATCCACATTTCTCCTTACCTAATATTCCACATTTCAAAGACAATTTTTATCTGTAGCCTCTCAGTAAAAAACAATTAGATCCAAAATCAAATTCTTCACAAGGTGGCAAAGAAAGAAAAGAAGAGGATGCTTTAAAATATTTAACAATGACAAAACATTATATTAAATACCAGCAACTCTTTAAATGAAATCATTTAACCACATTTTAAAAGAATTAACTATTTGAAAGAATCTTAAAATCAAAAGTATATTGTGTTAGGTTGCTATACTGGAAAAGATTAGTTTTATTTCCAAGCCAACACATCTTGCCCTGCCTCATGGCACTTCAGGGTGCAATGTCTTCCAACTTGTGTTTTTCAGGGGGGGTTGTAACCTACTTATTGTTGATATGCAAGAAGGTGTATTCCATCTTCAATTAGGCAGAAGAAGGAGAAATCACTTTAAGAATCACTGATTCTTTTAGCTGTAAACAGAGATTTGAGATTGTTTACAGCTGTCTTTTCCCTGTACTCAGTGTGTACATTTGAGGATGTACTCGTATGTGCATGTATGCATCTTCTGTAGACAGCAACGGATTTGCTTGTCTTGCATTCACAGCTAGAAATGAAAGAGTTTTGAAAGGAGAAGTGATGGCTTCACGCTTCTCATCATTCAAAACTTGTGTCATAAAACTATACAAGCAAGAAGGGGCACAGGACTATAGCTTGTAATGGTAGGTAATATATTACGTCACATACACATTTTTATCATGTCTATCCAAAACTGTAGATTGGTTAGGCTGTAACTATGTGGATAACTTAAGTATTAGTGAGGCTTTTTGCAATATCTCACAAAGGTTAATTGACAACCACAGACTATGGTCAACGTTTCCCATCACAGAATATATGTTCTTTGTATGGCCACATATCAGTAATGCAAGGCTTTGCTTGTTTTCCCTGTGTATGGTATTTCTATGTTTTTCAGCTCTGTCATAAATTTTAAGTCAGTCATGAATTCTTGCATTAAAATCTTTAGGAATTCATCTCACTGGATCTTATATCAAATTGTAGATGTTTGGTCTAGGAAAAACCTACTTAAAATACAATTGTAGTCTTGCTTTCTTTTTGTTGTGCCACTATTCTGTGATTCTTAAAACAGCCTTTCAGACTTTTAAATTCCTTCTCAACAAAGAGAAGAGTCTTAACCAAAGTAAAAGCAATGCTAATTGGCCTGCAGTGTATTTTTATTAGAAGACATCTTAGCTCAAAATATAATATCTTGTGTTCCACATGTGGAATGTTTTTCTTTTTTTTTTTTTCTTTTTCTTTTGGAGCTTTTTGCTGTACTGGGCCTCCATTGAAAATAGGTTACTGAGAGTTAGACTGCTGCAGCTAATGTTCAAGAATAGTATCAGACAAACAAATAATAAATGAACTATAGACCACCTTTTACAATTTTGTTGAGTTTAAAATTATAATAAGCTTGCTGCCAGCCACCCTGATGATAGTTTTGTCTACTAACTGAAAAGTAAATAACCTAAATAATATACAATTACCATCGTCACAAATTACTGCATTCCATTTTGTAGTATTTTTTCTTGTCATAACATCATCATCATCAACAACAACCCCTTTTATCCTATTTTTCAACATGGAATTAGGGTTTTGTGTCAACTTTCTTCATTTGTCTTGATTCAGCCCCACTCTGCTACCTTCCTTTGAGAGTCACTATCACAGGTCTTCTCTCACACAATCCATCCACCATTTTGCTGGATGCCCTTGTTTACTTTTGCCTTTTTCCTGTCTGTCTCAAATCCTTTCACCAGTTTGTCTTCTGCTTTTCTGCACATGTGCCTGAACCACCATAATCTATTGTCTTTGACCTTCTCTGCAACTGGAGCTACTTTGGCTTCTGCTCTGATGTCCTCATTTCTTCATCTGTCCCACACTGCGCATCCTACCACCTGTCTTAGGCACTTCATCTCCATCACTTCTGGCTTTCTAAATTGCTCTGCCTTTACTACCCAGGTTTCTGTACACAGTGGTACTCATTGCACCACTATTTCATACACCTTACTTCTCATTTTCTTTGGTAGTCTTCTGTCACACATTACCCCAACACTCTGTACCAGTTGGCTGCAGCCCCTCTGATTCCAGCTTTGAACTCCTCATTCAGACTTCTCTTCTCCTCAACCACCCCTCCCAGGTACTTGGAGTTGTTAACCTGTTCCACTATTTTGCATTCTACCTCAGTTTTCAGCTTCTTCTGATTTCCTCATTTGCTGCCATTACAACTGTGTTATATGTACTTAGTTTTATCCTGTTTGTCTTTAGTTTTGCATTCCATTCCCTTATCCTTTGTTGAACGTTTTACATACAATCTGCCTGTAATGCATATTCTGGGTGGAGATCGCATGCAGAACTTGCTGAATACAAATGGATTAATTATTTTAGAGCTGAGCTGTATGCTGGTCTTTATGCTGCAGTTACTATAAGCCAGCACTTAAAACTGCGATTGTTTGATTCTTTTAATATTATTAAGATGAAGTGAATTGCTTTTGCCTATGTATTTGAAGAAATTACATTTTTTTATTTGAACTTTTTATTAATTACAACAAACTCATGAAAATATCAGCCAAATAATTCTAGTCTATATGTGTTAAGCATTCATTATGTAACAATATTAGACACTCTCTGCAGTATAATTCTAATAATTGATCTGCATGATAATATCATAATAAATTTCCATTATGCATGTGTATTATCTAAGTATATATCTAAAAATAAAAGAGGAACTGGAAAAAGCGATCAAACATAGTGAGAAAGTGTATTTTTAGAAAAAACTTTTACATTTTTTGGGGGGAGCTGCATTTAAATTATTAATTAGATGATTAATCAATTGGATTAATTAATTAATGAGCTTTAAATCCATATAAGTCGCCGAGGTCATGTAGTTGTTATGTAGTACTGAGGAAGAGTTGGTCTCGAAACATTTGTATCTTATGTTTGTTAAATTTTCTTAGGTGGTGTATTGGAGTATTTTGTGATTTCTTCATTTGAAATCGCATGCTATTTTTTTCTTTGGCCAAAAGCATGTAATTATATTGGCTGAGCTTGTCTTGGCTCCTTACCATAATTTGAATGACTAAAATTTCCTGAAATTTTGGCATATCAACCAAAGAGGTTTCCACTACATCCGCTGCTAGGTGGTGTGAAAAGCAGAGTATTATATACAGTGTGTTTGTCATCCAGGCAGTTCCCATGATTCCTACATCTTACTTCTACCAGTGCAAAGTTGCATCTGGGTGACACATGGTCTTCTATTTGGTAGGTGCACATATTACCAGCTTCAGACACCATGATGGTTGGGGTCACATGAGCAGAGTTAGCAGACTGCTCACAATGCTGTTTGCTGTAGTGTGTTACAGAAGATGCTACATACAGAAGGCCATCATAGATTAAAAGTGATGCATTCTATTACACATCCAGGCTATAGGGCACAGCCTGGCTATATTTTGTGCTTCAGACATTACTGTACTGATATGAGCCAAGAGGTGGGCAGGCTACAATCATCATCAATTGCATGGGTGGGGGCTCAGTGGCATGGGTTATAGGGTGGTGTCTGTAAAAAGCCTTTTATTGTGATGTGTCAGCGATCATGTCCTCAGGTGATGGTGTGTAGCTTCCAAAAGTGGCTACTGGTTAGGTGTAACATCCATCCCTGTAGAGGTAGGTGTGGTGGAATGAGCTTTAGGGAAGTCCATATCACATGGACTGTGTATGAAGGAATGTAGCTACCCCCCCCCCCCGCTGTGTGGTCCTGGCAGCTATCTGGCTCTCATTACACCCTGTCTGGCCAGGGGTATGTGTATTTTGGGGGACATTTTCTAGGGAGTGTTCAGATGTGGAACTCCATGACTCTAAGTGGGATGTTTGGGATGTAACCAAAGTGGAGCTGGACAAATCTTGTGTTTCTCTACAGGACCTTCCATGGCCATGAGTGGAGGTGATAGGGGAGCCACAAGAATGTCACCCCATCCATTTGTGAGGCCATAGCCAATGGTTGAGCCAGAAATGTATTGTCCTTGTGAGTGGTCACAGCCACTCTTGAAGACAATAGGCAAACCAACCAGGTGTACAGATGAGCTTGCATACCTGCAGTGTGCAACTGTTCCCTACCTCAGCTATGTCACAGCAGGCAGTCTCCAGGACTCAAAAATATGTTCCAAATGGGCTGCCATTCCCCTAAAATAGTTGGAGGCATTCATGGGGGCCAGTGACATCATGCAAACCATGCAGCACGCTGAGCTCCTCTTACATTGAATAGCATCCATCTGTGCTTAGGGTAATACCAATATCATATAGTACTCACACCTCAAGAGTGGAGATCTACACCAATGCACCCCTCCCCAGTGCATTTATGCACACCTCAAAAGGTTCCTTAGATGATGGCTGCCTTTCTGCTGCTTGTGTACCATGTGTTAAATGCACATAGACAGGTCTTCCTTCACTAAACACAAGTGGTGTAGGAAAGCCATTCTACGTCTTTGCAGTCCACACAGCTATGGGACATGAGAATATTTTCTCCACTGTTACTATTGGTAACAGTGACACTGAATCCCCTGACTGCTCCATGTGCATCATCATCATCCTAATCATCAAGGTCTACAGATGTGCTGACCTCAGGCATCTGCAGATCTGTACTGCTGGATTTTCTCACAGGGAAACATGAAAGCATTCATACCTCCCAACTGTCCAGATTTTCACAGAATGTCCAGATTTTTGCCTTATATTTTTTGTCTATTCTTCATAACATTTTGGCTTTCTGGCAAATCACTGGCTAGTTATTGAGGATTTAATTCAGAAAACAATGGTAGATATTTGAGTTTCATACTTTATACCCATCAGAAAATTCATGCTAATGCAAAACCTTTTATTCTATCAACTTCTTAAATTTGTAAGAGCAATATTTAAAAACTGTACCTATTTTTAAGCCCTTGTGCCCTTTTTATATGGCTTCTTCCAGATTTCTTGCTGTAAGAGATTAAGAGGTATGGAAAGCATACATGTCGGTTAACTGGGGCATAAGCAGGTCCATTTGTGACCCCTACCACTGTGCATTAGACTGACAGCTGATGTATTGTTATTAAAGGTAGTACCTTAATAATTGTTTTTTCTTGACTTCTCCAACTCAGACACAACCTGGGTCACTCAGCTTTACTCAACAAATAAACACCAGACCAAGCAAGGATAACTCCAATGGATCCATCCTAGTCTGGATTCTCATCTCCCACTCAAACAAAATATCTGAAGCAGGCACGTTTTCAGACACACTGAGTGATCAATTGCCTGCCTTTATCTGCCGATCCTCATCAGCTTTAAAAAATCAAAACTGGTACGAAAAAATTAAAAAACTAAATGCTTTCAACCCTATAATCTTTATAGATATCCTTAAAAATATTAACTGGCAAATATTAAAAACTCCCCCCCTAGATAATGCTGTTGACTATTTCAATACTGTATTCCTCGACACACTAAGCAGTCTTGCACCACTACATACAAAAAGACCCTAAACAAATTTCACTCCATGGCTGACCAAACTAACTAAACATCAAATGAACCTCAGAGATAAATCTTAGAAACATTATCAAACAAAGAAAAACAAGACTCCCTGATACATTTCAAACAGCTTTGTAATCAGGGGAAAAAAAACTAGTACATAAACACAAAAAAAGCATACTACACAAAACTGCAGTCTAACCAGAACAAAATTAAAAAAAAAACTGGAATTCCATTTCATCTCTCCTAAACTCTGGCAAAAAAAACAGTCTCTGTCCTCATCCCAACAAACCTTTCCAGGAAATAGGCTGTCTCTTCAACTCCTTCTTCATAAATTATATAGCCAACATTACTGCTAGCTTCCCTCATGACAGGGATAACTTAACACTGATCCTCCTAAATCATTCTCCGCTTTCCCTATCTCTACAAGCTGTTCATCATCCCCCAAACTCAACACCCCTCCTGCCTCTACCTTTTGTATTAACACCATTTCTACTACAACTATAAAATGACTACTCCTTAAGCTCAAACCCTGCTCTAACATATGATCGACATTCTAAATGTCGACCATGTAATAAAAAAAACACACAACCATAACTTACCTTCACACTACTAGCAGGGGGTAACTTAAATATACCAACTCCGAGATTGCACTACAGTGTAGAAGATGGAAATCACTGTAGGGAGAGTGGTTCCGCATGGTCAACATTTTGAATGTCAGTCATATGGTCTCTGACATATGGACTTTGACATGAAATGTCGACCAGGTGTAGGGGACCTGCTCTAATGCAGATGATAACTTACCCTCCACTTTTCTAAAGATTGCTGGTGAAGCTATTGCACTTCCCATTAGCATCCTAATTAACAGCTCCATCCAAGAATTTTATGTACCCAAATTATGGAAGAAAGCCTGCATACTCACTCTTCACAAAGGTGGTAAAAACAAAGATATTTCCAACTTTTGCCCTATCGCTATCCTTTCCCCTATCTCTAAGACTCTAGAAAAATGCATCCATATTCAACTGATGCCCCATCTCCTCCAGAACCTACTCTTGTCTCCTACACAACATGGGTTCAGACTTTGACACAGCACTACAACTACCCTTATATCTTTTCTGGATACTAGTAACCAAGTCTGGGAAAATAGTAGCTTCCATATTCTTAGATCTATCATATGCCTTTGATACAGTTTCCCACCCTTTACTACTAAGACAACTCACAAACCTTGGACTTTCCTCCATCACTCTAAACTGGTTCTCTAGCTATCTAGCAGACAAGCAACAGGCTGTCAAATGGCAAAACTCAATTTCTTCATATTTCAACACCCCTAATCGAATTACTCAAGGCTCCATACTCTGTTCCCACTTATTCAATATATTCATTAATAATTCCCACAAATCTATCACAAATGGTGCCATAATTCAATAAGCGGATGATTCTACCATCATCTGCTCAGCTGACTCTATTTCTCAACTCCAACTCAAAACTGAAACAGCCTTCTCCACCACTGAATGCTGGATGTTCATTAACCACCTAGCCCTCAACCCAAATAAATCTAAAATCATGCTTTTCACCTCAAAAAAAAACAAAACCCTATTGCAGAAAAACATGTTCAATATCTAGTTCCAAAATAAGACACAAATAGAAGTTGTCAGCCATACAAAACTTCTTGGAGTAACTATAGATGAAGAACTAAAATTTGATATTCACCTCCAAAAAAAACATAAAGAAACTCATCAGAAACTCTGAATGCTCTACAGACACAACCATAACCTTTTTCCCTCCACCAGACAAACCCTTGCCTCCACCTACATACTCCCTTCTTTAATGTGTTGTACCCCTCAACTTACCAACCTTCAAACTACTCTAAAAGCCAAGCTTGAAACATGCTATAATAAAATCACCAAATTTGCAACAAATTCCAAAACCTACTCCCATCAATGTACTGTTCTTTACCCCCTAAAATGGCTGGAACTTCCAAACCATCTCAACTACTTACAACTTACTGCTCACAAACATATCTTTAAACCCTTTGATTGTCCCACCCTTAACTCTCTCTTCACCTTCTACCTCCCAAACAGGCCACTTAGATCTGAGAACCAGCAACTACTTCAGGTCCATAAGCCAAACCAGCCTCCTGGTCAACTTCTCTTCTCTTACTCCATAACAAAAAATTGGAATGCTCTCCCATTAGCTATCAGAACAACTCAAAATCTTGTCAACTTCAAGATTACTCTACGCCTGTCTTGCATGTGGAGCTGCCCTTGCACTCAACCTCACCTTGCTCTCAAGATACATCTTTCTCCCTACCATGTGCGTAAAACTTCTCCATGCAGTAAGTATTCTCTAAAAATCTTTTGTATTCTGTCACTGCTATTTGTCCAGGTCCTGAATTGCTAACTATGATTCAAATTTGTAATCTAATTTCTTCTAATAATTGCACATTACAAATGTACTAGGATAATCTGTCACTGCAATTTGACTACTGTGTTGATAGCTATTTTCAGAATTGTAAACTAACTTATCTGATAACTGTATATTGCCAATATATATGAATTTTGCTTTTTATTGCAATGTGGAGCTTTTCTCCCAAGGCCTCCACTGAAAGCAGAATCTATATGGACCTAGTGGGCTTCCCCGATTAACAAACTGCAAAAAAAAAAAAAAAAAAAAAAAAATATATATATATATATATATATATATATATGTTATGAGCATAGACATACTTGTCAGTGCATACATAATGTGACCATTGCTGTACTGATGTCACTGAGTGACAAAAATCTGATATGATATATATGAGTATACCATGTGGAGGTTCTCACAAGTGTTACCTTGCATTGGCTTGTTACACAACTTACCTGATTTATTCCCTACAGATGTATGGCCAAATGTAGCCTGTGATGATAGCTGAACTCCTGAGGTTCCTCTGTCACAATAAAGCACATGGTGATGTCTGCATACACCAGGTAGATGTACTACCAATTTAATATGTGACTGGCATTTATCATTATTTACCTGGGGCATCCCCAGCAGACATTCAGAAAGTCCTGCCCAGTCTAGTTCTCACATCCAGTTCTCAAGCCAAAATTAGTGTCCTGTCAGTTTCTCCATTCAGGATTACTAAGAACTGCTCTGCTTTTTAGTTGACAATGTCTTGCGGAAGCAGACCTATCTGTGACAATGTATTGTGCTTTGTTTTTGTTTTTTACATGAAAGATAATGTTGGGGATCCTCCAGTGCACCTGCAGCACAATGCAGTTGTGTCCACCAGCAGCATTTATTTGCTAAATGATGTCCTACTGCAGCTATTCCCCGAAGGCCTTACTTACCTTACTTAGCATTCCACAGAATTCTCCTGCCAAGGGCATGTAGGACCTGAAGAAAAATATCTCTCTCCCATAAGGTCAATTTTAAAGTGTGCTGTCCCTCTTTCAACATAATGACAGTCCTAGTATACATGTGGGGATGCACATGGATCAGAGTGTGTATAGAAAACTGACTAAGTTAGTCAGTAACCACAACACCATTTCCTCACAGTATTGCTGTGGTAGAGCCTGCTTTGTGCAATGCAATGTTATAACAGGCACTGTACAAGGCTAGGAATCATTACCCATAGAACTGAAGGCCTAGTGTCTCATTCCATGTGGGTATACTCAAAGCTTCCCCGTCTTCTGCCTAGATCATCACCCACAATGGACATTTCTGCCATACCTCTCAACTGTCCAACCTTTTTTCCTCATATTTTTGGTCTGTTCCTCAGAAAATTTAAGATTTTCTGGCAAATCACTGAGGACTGAAGTCATTAAATAATGACATACATTTGAGTTTCAGATTTCATATCCTTCTGAAAATGCATGCTAACAAAATTTCCTGTTATTCTAGATTCTTTTTAAGTTTATTAAACCAATATTTAAAATCTATCCCTATTTTTGGGCCTTTATACCCCATTTATTTTGTTTTACCCAGATTTCTTGCACTTAGCGGTTGACAGGTTTAATGTCAGTTATCCTGTCATTCTCCCATGATTTTCAAAGTTGTCCATGCCAAAAGACTATAACCTGTCTTGAATGAACAGTGAGTCATGACGGATGGATGGATGCTACCCTACCATGGGAACAGCGACTGTTCAGTTTCAGTTTGTACTCTGCGGCTGTGTTGTGTGTACCTCTCACAGCATTGAAACATTTCCCATCCATTTTCTCTGTCCTAACTGTGTTGGACATCCCCACCTCAATAAAGTCTGACATATCCCTGACAAGGCCATTGCAATGTTAGCACACAGCAATCAATATGGTCTGACATCTGTATGCGGCAGTCATGCATCTTGGAGTTGTAATGGCCATGTGGTATAAATTGCCAGTATTCCTGCCTACTGTTGATGTTCCTATATTTCATTTGCTTATAGATATTGTGTAATTCTGTCATTTTGCTGCTTCTTTGCTCACTGAGCCCAGGACATGACTGAAAAAGACCAGTGAACCAGAACACCTACCCAGTTATCAAACACTAAATTATATATATATATAAATCACAGAAGTTCAAAATACTGAAAACACACAGGATACCAGCACCTATTATATTCCAGCACAAGTACATACAGAAAGATATTACCCTTCAACAAGCACCCCTGCATATACTTGGAGAAGAGTAATATGGTTTGTGTTTTATTCGTCTCTGTATGTACTTGGAGTTGGAATATATATGTTGCAGGGGACATGGGGAGGGACAGCCCCCCCCCCCAGAATTTCACTAGATTCCCTTTTTTGCACGTTTTTCATTTTAAACACACAACTCTGATGTCTAATTAAAACATAATAGACATCTTTATATGGCATAACTCTCAACTGCCCAGAATTTTGGCTATCACCCAGATTTTTATCTGATATTTTTCGTCTATTGCTCATAACATTTCTGTTTTTTCTTTCAAATCATTGAGGGCTAAAGTCACTAAATAATGACAGACATTTGAGTTTCATGATAATGATAAACCCATTTCAGCAACTTTTTAAGTTTATAACCGAAGTATTTAAAACCTGTCCCTTATTCTGGGACTTTATATCCCCCCCATTACTTTTTGCTTTGCCCAGATTTCTTGTACTAAGAAGTTGAGAGGAATCATTCTTTTTAATCTTTTTACTTTTTTTCTGCCCTTTTTCAAATCCGTACACAAGCTTTCTCTTTTTCATTTTTACTTTGTTTAGACTGGCACATTTTCAATGTCATTATACTTTCTAAATCCCAGGGATTAACTTTAAAACAGTTGCGCATTTTAGTTTATTTCATTTCTATCAGCGATATTGTGACATACACAAGAAGATATCAATGTCATTAATGTTCAGATACGGTATAAATTACAAAGGGCATGCATTAGGATCCTTGCTAGGCTTGAGTCAATTAAGTTAGATGAATTACTTTTGCAAGTAAATATGTAATATTGCAAATTCTCTTACATCATCATAAAAATAATAATACTATTTACAGCTGCATCAATAGAAAAAGAATTTAAAGGGTAACCATTAGATAATTATAGTGTGCTGTTTGTCAAATGCAGGCTTCCAACTCTGTTTTCATTGTAGAAAAGATAGAAAACTTCAACAGAGCACAAAGAAATGCAGAGAAAGCCATTTGCTGAAAGGTTAGTACCATTCCAACTATTGTCTGCCTCAATGAAGGCTGTAGTGAAGGGGGTAAGACCTTTAACCCAGAGGTAAAGCATCTTGGACCTGATTATTTTAAATGGAATTACAGGATCTGTGGGTGAAATAATGTTTTTTTTTTTCACTGAAAGCAATCTTTTATTCAAAAAATTATACTGCTGTTAATTTTGAGATCATGGGTACAGTGAAATTGTATTCAGAGACATGCCAAGGGATTTGTAGAATTTGAGTCCTAATTGGCCAATGCAGGTTGATCAGTTAACATAATGGAGAAATTCTAGTTTTGAGATATGGTATAGATGAAATGAGAAGGATCTCATTAGTGACTTGTTGTGACAAAGGGAGATACTGCCAGCCCAGCCGTCTGTACATTTATAATTATATGTAATTTGTGAATATCGGCATGATTCATATAAGATGTTTGTGTTACAAATGTATTAGAGCTGTATGTCATATAAGATGTTTTGTACAGACGTGTGCTGAAGAGGTATTTTACAAAGTGCTGTTTGAAATGTATCTACAGTGTACCCTACTGGAATAGAATAGAAATGTACATGCACTTTTGTAACTGCTTAAATGTATATATTTTAACAGGGGAAACTGGAATACAGGAGGTTAACTTGCAAAACTTCAGAA